>NW_007247399.1:221977-401974 GCF_000164805.1 Carlito syrichta
CACACACACACACACACACACACACACACACACATTAATCTGGCCAGGAGTCTCTCAATCTTATTTATTCTTTCAAAGAACCAGTTTTTGACTCAATCCTTTGTAATTTTTTTGGTCTCTATTTCATTTAGCTGTGATTTTATTTTGATAATTTGCATTATTCTACTGTTTTGGGCAATTGGAATGTCCTTGTCTTTCCCATTCCCATAGGTGTGATGTTAGACTGTTTATCTGAGATGTTTATATTATATTGATACATGCAATGTTATAGACTTCACTCTCAGTATCACTTGCATGGTAACCCAGAGGTTTTGGTATGTTACATCTTTTCTTTTGTTTGTTTCCAAGAATATTTTTATTTCTGTCTTGATTTCTGTATGAATCAAAAGTCATTAAGAAGCATATTCTCCCATCCAAGTACTAACCAGGCCCGTCCCTGCTTAGCTTCTGAGATCAGATGAGATCGGGAGCGCTCAGGGTGGTATGGCCGTAGACAGGTCAGGGGCTCAGCCTGTAATCCCGTGCCTTTGGGAGGCTGAAGTGAGTGGATTGCCTGAGCCCGCAGGTTCGAGACCTGCCTGGGCAGCGAGACCTCATCTATACAATAAATCAAAAAAATCAGCCATGCGTGGTAGTACATGCCTGTAATTCCGGCTACTGGGAAGGCTGAGGTGGAAAGATCGCCAGAGCCCAGCAGGTCGAGGCTATGGTGACCGGGAGAGGCCACTGCACTCCAGTCTGGGCGACAGAGTGAGACTCCAACTCAAAAAAAAAAGAAGAATATTCTAATTTCATGTACTTGTGTGTTTTGGGTTGCTGTTGGTGATGACACTTAGTTTTATTCCTCTGATCTGAGAACATTCTTCATATATTCTTTACCTTTTGAAAGTTATTCAAATCTGATACATGTCAGAGTATGTGATCAGTCTTGCCATATAGCCTGTGTGCTGATGAAAAGAATGAATATTCTGTGGTTGCTGGATGAGTGTTCTGTGGATGTATGTTAGATCTAATTGGTCCAGTGTCAAGCTAAGTTTCTGAATTTCTTTTTTAGCTCTTTGATTTGATGATCTGTCTAAGGCTGTTAGTGGGGTGTTAAAATCTCTGACTATAATTGTATGGCTGTTTATGCCCTCTGTTAGATTAATTTGCAATTGGTTTATAAATCTGGGTGCTCCTATTTTAGGTGTTTATATATTTAAGATGGTTATTTCTTTCTGGTGTATTAGCCCATTAGCATTATGTAGTGCCCTTCACTGACCTTTTACATTTTATTGATTTAAACTGTTTTGTGTGATATAAGAATCACTACTCATGCTACTTTTTGTTTTCCATTTGCATAGAAGAGATATTTCTCCAACTCTTTACCTTGAGTCTGTGTCATTTGTAGTAAGATGAGTTTCCTAAAGGCAGAAGAAAGATGGATTATGTTTCTCTATCTAGTTTGCCATTCACTTCATTTGTGTTTAAGTTTATTATTGATTTGTAGGGGTTTATTCCTGTTGTATTGCTATTAAGAAGCTGCTTTTCTTTTTTAGGTTTTGTGGTTGATTTGTATGCTCTATTAACTCTGTGCTTTCCTATGCTTTTGCGATGGGTGGAGATACTCATTTATTTCTGTGCTCAGAACTTTCTGAAGCATCACCCGAAATGCACATCTGAAGGTGGCATATTCTCCTATGGATTGGATGTCTAGAAAAGTTTATAATTATTCTTCAATAATAAAAGTTTTGCTGGGTGGGGTGCAAGATTTTTGGCTGAAATTGCTTAATTTTTAAGAATTCTGAAGATGGGATTCCAGTTCCTTCTGGCTTGTAAGATTTCTGCTGTGAAGTCTACTGAAATTCTGATGAGTCTTTCTATGTTGGTTGTCAGTCCCTTCTCTCTAGCTGCCTTTAGGATTTTTTATTTTCATAATCACCTTGCACAGATGAATTGTTATGTGTCTTGGGATGGTCTTTTCATGCATCACCTTGCAGAAGTTTTCTGGATCACCTGTATTTGCATGGTTGCCTCTCCAGTAAGATAGAGGAAATTTTCCTGGATGACCTCTTGGAAGGCTTGTTCAGGGTGTTCTCAGTTTTCCTTTCTCTTTTAGGGATGCCCACCAGTCATGAATTTGGTCTCTTTAAATAATCCCAAACATTTCAGATGCTTTACTCATTCTTCTTGATCCTTTTCTCTCTTTCTCTTTTCTTTTCTTTTCTTTTTTTTTGTTCAGACTGGGTTTGATCAAAAGTTTCATCCTCAAGTTCTGATATTCTTTTCTGTCTGGTGATTCTGCTGTTCAGGCTTGTCATTGTGCTTTGAAATTCCAGGAAATAATTCATTTCCAGGATTGAGATGAGACATTCCTTATATTAGCCAGCTCTGCTTTTATTTTCTGCACTGTTTTTATTGCCTGGATGATCTGTGTGCTTCCATCTTCTTGTGGTTTTCCTTAACTGTCTTTCCCATTCATAGTTTGAATTACATGGCTGTCATCAGGGACAGGTCTCTGTGTGTACACTTCATTATATGGGATATGGGAGGCCCTTTTGTGGGTGATGACTCATTAAGGCGTTGAAGTTTTTTCACTGTTTTTTCCTAATCTGTGAGGATAGACTCTTCTCTTTATTTTTGTTTTGTCATTTAGATGATGTGCTTACCATTGGGGTGGCCTTTTGTGAAATATTTTATTTGTATTTTTATCATTATTATTATTATTTGAATTGGAGTCTCACTCTGTCACCCAGACTGAAGAGCAGTGGCTGCTCCTGGCCACTGTAGCCTCGACCTGCTGGACTCTGGTGATCCTTCTGCATCAGCCTTCCAAGTAGCTGGAACTACAGGCACATGCTACCACACCCGGCTAATTTTTTGAATTATATTAGAAATGAGGTCTTGCCAAGTTGCCCAGGTGGGTCTCGAGCCCGTGGGCTCAGGAAATCCACTCACCTCAGCCTCCCAAAGCGCAGGATTACAGGCTGAGCCACCAAGCCCAGCTTATCATTATTATTTTTATCCCATAAGGTTCTCACCTGTTGTGGTGCCCTCCTCCTTTGACTGTGGATGGTAGTCCATGAAGTCCAACCACTGTTGTCCTATTGCTCTTCTGGGTCTCGCTGCTATATGAGGTTGCCACCATTTGGCTAGTGCTGGAGGGTGCCTGCATGATATCCCATGATCTGAAGGTACAGGGGTTGAAAATTCTAGGAGTTGGTCACTGACTTCTCTGGAGGACCATCTGGAGAAACTTTCTGATGCTTTGGTCTATAGACTAGTCTGTGAGATTTACAGTGGCATAGACGTTGTTCTTATCACATTCTCAAGGTCTGTATTATTGTTTCAGATGTTATAATAAGGTCAACAACTATGCCATTTGACCTCTAGCCAGGATGTAGTGCTTACAAGACACAGCCAGCTGTGTTGATAACTGTGGGCTTTTCTTGCTTGACCTTTGTTTTCCCAGAGAAGTGTGCAGATGACCTAGGCAATAGGTGGGGCTATGAGAACGTCCCAAGTTCTTCAGTCTCTGGACTTTTGAGGGGTATATGGGGGAAAAGCTGGTCAGTGAGGACTAGGTCTGACAAGACCACTTCCCAGATTTCTACCTGTGTCCACACATGGCTATCCCAGTAGAAAACAAGTTCTCTACATGACTGCTATGGCTACACTGTCAGGATGACTGAGCCTTTCCTTTGTGCAAAACAGTTTACACAAGGAGAAAGGAGTTGTCAGGATGACAACTCCTCTCTCCTCACTACCCTGCTTCCCCTTTCCTTGTCTGGAGTTGTCTGTGCTCAAAATTCAAAGTTTCTTTCTATAGTAATGTTTTTCCCACAGGCTGGAACCAGGTGATCTCTGTTCCTGATCCTTAGTTGTGTGGATTCAGTGGGAATCTAGAAGGAAAATGGGTCCCTGGCTACAGTGACAGTGCTATAGAAGGGCAGTCATCTGTTACACAAAAGCGTTCATGTAAGAAGAAAGGGTTTACCAGAACAATAGGGCTCTTTCTGGTCTCCCTTCCCTTGCTAGAGGTTTATTATGTTTAGAACTCAAAATTTATTTCCGTATCAGAGTCTCTCGCTGCAGCTTGCTCCAAACTGAAACTGCCTGCAGCATTAGAACCTGCTCTTGGGGTGAGTGAAGGTGGCTGGGCCGGAGTTCTTTCCAAGCCTGGGAGCTGACCATTGAGTGCTGCTTACAGGGAACTAGTTATCAGGGATGGTTTGGCTGTAGGCATTCAGAGCTCGATTGGCTTTCCAGCTCCATCTGGTATCTGGCAGCACATAGCTGTGATGTGTCCAAGCCATTTTACATGTAGGACTGGTGTCTTCTGAGGCTTGGGGGGGTGGGGTGAGGAAGAGGGGGTGGAATGGTGAGAGGATGATGGGGTGGGAGAGGGGTTCTCCCAGTCTGCAGCAGGAGTGAGCACTGAGTTCCTAGTTTCTCACAATCACCGTTTCTTACTTCCAAATGTTGTTCTCTATTTCCAATGCAAGTCATGTAGTGGCAGGGCTTCTTGCCTCCAAACGAGTTGCCTGTTCTCTCTCTTCATTGTCCTCTTTTTATCCCAGTGATCCTTTGTGGGTCGTGGGGTATACCCTTCATCTCAACCTTCTCTGACTGCTGGTGGTCTCTTACTGCTGGGGTTCCTTCCTTGGTTTACTCCATGAAAGAAACACCAGTTGGCTGCTTCTAGGCAATCATCTTGAATCGCCCCCAATGTACTGAGTTCTGGATGTTGAACTATCCTTGAATTTATAAGACTCACTTGGACATGATGAATTATCCTTTTATATACATAAAAGGGCTCCAATTTTAGAAGACATTATATCTACGTTCATGAGGGATATTATTTGTTATTTCTTAGAGTTTTTAATAATTTTATTTTGCAGGTTTGGCATTATACTTAGTAAGTTTGTACAGTAAGTTGAAAAGTATTTGTTTCTATTTTCTCAAAAAGTTTTGTAAGATTGTTATTGTATTTTTATTAAATGCTAAATATAATTCATTCGGTAAAACAATTGGGTGCTAGTGTTTTTTGAAAAGGGAGAGAGTTCTTATTTATGAGGGTAAACGCTCTGATAGAGAAAGTTACTTATATTTGCCATATGTTCTTGAGTCAAATTTAAGTTATATCTTTCAAATAATTTGTTCATTTCACTAAAGTTGATACATTAATTGATATTGACAATATGAAGTTGGTCATAATATTTTTTCATCATTTTATGAATGCTTGCAAAATCAATATATGTTCCTTTTAATTACTAATATGGCATTTTCTTTTCCCTTGATCATTTTAATTACAGCTTTTCAGTCTTAATATTTTCAAAGAACAATTGTTTGGTGTTACTCATTTTTTTACTTGTGATCTGTCTTTCTTTTCAGTGTGTTTTTGTTACCTTTGTTATTTCTTGATCTCTACTAACTTTGAATTCAGTTGGCTCTTCTCTTTTAAGGTAAACCACTTAGCTAGTTGATTATAAGAATTTCTTTCATTTCAAGATAAGTGTTGCAAGCGTTAAGTTTATCTCAGAACACTGCATTACCTGCACAAATTTTGATAGACTGAGGTTTTTAAATCATTCAGTGAAATTTTCTAAATTTTTATGATGATTTACTTGGACATATGATTTATTTAAAAGTGAATTGTCTAATTTCCATATACTTTCAATATATTTACTTTAGACATGTTTTCTTCATTGTACAGTTATGCTTTAGTATCAGTGTTTCCTGTGACTTTCTTACCTTCTTACTTAATCAGTTGCAACTAGCTTCACTTCTTTTTTTTTTTTTTTTTTTGAGTTGGAGTCTCACTCTGTCGCCCAGACTGGAGTGCAGTGGCCGCTCCTGGCCACCGCAGCCTCGACCTGCTGTGCTCTGGCGATCCTTCCGCCTCAGCCTTCCAAATACTGGAATTACAGGCATGCGCTACCACGCCCCGCTGATTTTTTGATTTATTGTAGAGATGAGGTCTCGCTGCCCAGGCAGGTCTCGAACCCACGGGCTCAGGCAATCCACTCACCTCAGCCTCCCAAATAGCTTCACTTCTTTACCAAAAAATTTAACTGTAATATGTTCCTCATATGGCAACATGAATTCCTTTAGAAAGGAGAAACCATTCTTTCAAATGTCCTTTTTTAATAAGTTAAAGCTGTTTTAATTAGAATGTATGTCAGTATCTTAAAGAAAAGTGAAGCATTAAAATATTAGCAAAACTGCAACTGTATTGCAAACAGAAGTATAGTCTAATGTCTGTAAGTATATATAATTCTATAAAAAAGCCCTAGTAATTTCGCAGGAGTTTTGAACTCCACTGTCAGCTTAAACCAGCAACCTCGGGTTCTTGTCCTATGACCAGGAAGATTAAGGAATGCAGACATCAAAAGGATGAGTGAAAGAAGGAGTTTATTTGAAACAAAGCTTTCCAGAGAAGAGAAGGGGCCCAAAATTAGCTAACTGGTACTAGGTGTTTTTTTTTCTTTTCTTTCTTTTTTTTTTAATCTTATCGTTTCTGGGGGCATTTCTCTCATTTACATCTCATCTGCTCCTTATTTCCTGAGACCCAATTCTTATTACGCATGCAAGTCCTTGACCAAAGTTACTTCATCTTGAATATTACCCATAAGTACCTCAGAAAAGCCCACTCAGGGGTATAAAACCTCAATGCTAATGCTATGTTAATGATATTATAATAAGCCAAGGTCAAGTTAGGACATTTAGTTAAGTTACTGTGCCTGAGTTTAAGTAGCAAAAAGTCCCGTTTCGCAGTACATACTGGGTTGACAGGATATTCTTAACCACATTAACCACATTTTAACCCAACAATTATATAATGGGACTGGTGCAGGGGGCATTCCCGCAGGTATTAAGTCTCCTCAAGACCTTCCCTCTCTGTCTGCCTAACCAGCTTCTGACTATCTCCTCTCTCATTAAAACCACTTCCATCAATTTGTAGTCCCTAAAACAGATAGAGGCTATTAGTAAGGTTAATGCTGAGCATTACTAATAAATGTTTTGCACATGTATTACCTTGCTTGATTTTCATGATAATATTACATTGATTTTTTTTTAAATTAATATTATTCCCACATTTTAAACCCTGAAATTAGGACAAAGAAAAAAAAAACTTCATTTAGAGCCATTGAACAATACAAGTTCAGAAATACCTTTTCAACTATTTAAAAAAAATTTTTTTTGAGGTGGAATCTCACTTCATCAGCCCAGGCTGGTAGCACATTCATGGCCACCCCAGTGTCAACCTGCTGGGCTCTGACAACCCTTCTGCCTCAGCCTTCCAAGTAGCCAGAACTACAGGCATGCGCTACCATGCCCGACTAATATTTTGATTTATGGTAGAGACGAGGTCTCACCATGTTACCCAGGCTGGTCTTGAACCTGTAAGCTCAGGTAGTCCTCTTGCCTTGGCCTCCTAAAGTGTAGGGATTACAGACTTGAGCTACTACTCTCGGCCTCAACTATTTTTTATCCAACTCTTCTTACTTCAATTAACAATCATTCCAAAGAGTTTCCCCGTAAATATATTGCCAGTTTTACAGGACAGACGTGGGATTTAAAAAGACTTTTTTTTTTTTTTTTGAGAAAACAGGATTTATTGAGAGAACAGAAAAGCTCTCACAGTGGTAGGGGAACCAAAGAGGTTGCCCTAAAAAGACTTTTTATACACTAAAGTTGGTGAAAAATATCTCAAACTTATTTATCTGTTTATAAAATGCGTATCTTTCCAGAGTTTTTGTCCTTGAATTAGTGTTAATTAATCAATATCAAATTCCTTTCCCTAACTGTAAATATAATCAGAACATAATACAAATTTCAATTTGCTAATGTTCAATAGTCTGATATAATATAAAACTTCCTCCAAAGGGCTTTGTTAATTGAATGCTGCAGTAAATGTGACATTAATCACAGGTTTTAAGCATGTCATGCTTTTAATTTCCTGATGATCTGTACTCTTCAACAAACTTCATGCTTTAAAGGGAGCATTTATGAAAATTTCTTTTCAGTGACAGGCAGTAACTCCGTATGAAGGCAAGATGTGTGCTGCTGCTCTTAAAAAAATAGGGAGGAGGAGGAGGGGGAGGAGGAGGAGAGGGAGGAGGAGGAGGAGGAACTATTGATCTAATGTGTTTCGATTCTGCCAGCTATTCTAAAAATAGAGAAAACCTGATCCAATGCTAATGTGCCATTCTGTTTTCAGTGAGTGATTTTTGTTTTGTTTTCTTGATTGATTTGACCCGGGGCACAAAAGGTAAGCCTATCTACACTTGTTATGAAAAGAGGGAAAGAAGGGCATCACAAACCCGTAGAGAAATAGCCCTGGTGTCTCCAAAAATATATAGAGAGGAAAAACATGTTTTCCTCTTTTCATTGGTGTATCAGTGTAGAGCTACATGGGGCTAAGTAAGTACTTCTGTTCTGATTGAAACTAGGCATTGTAGAGCAGGGCTCTGTGGTAATTAACAGGCCACACAGCCTTGAAAAAGTAAAAGAATTTCGGTTTGTTGATTTTTTTTTAGTTATAAAGATGTGGGGTACAATTCAGGGTTAGGTATACAAATATTGATTATGCAGCTACCCTTGTTGATGAGGTTTTTAGTTGTTGTTGTTGTTTTTTGTAAAAATGTTTCAATGTAGTAAAGAGAAGATACAATGAAGAATGTTGTTTCTCTTGCTTTATTTGAGAGTCATAGGTTACTCATTTCTAAGTCTAGCAGAAATTATAGATTAAACAGATATTTGTTTGTTACTAGGTATGCATATCACCAATTGTCTTAGGGTAGATTAAGATAAATAACCCTATGAATTTCTCAATATGATTTGAATTATTTTTGTAAATTAAATATAACATTGAGATAGATGATTGTAAGACCATGTAAAAAAATTAAAAGAAAATTTTCAAATACATGATTTTTGTAAACCAGAAGTAAAACATAGTTTAATTTTTAGCTAAGCATTTAACTTTTAAGAGCATGGGCATAGTAGTTTATTATTTAAAATATAGATGATAAAATAGACTTGAAGCCATGAACATTTAATAATAACATATGCTTTATTAGCTTTGTTTTCCCAGACCACCATCCACTCAGGAAGCAGTTACAAAAAATTACTCTCTTCACCTCAAACAAAAGATGCCTAGGAAAATCTTCTCCAAACATTACTCTTCTGAACATTATCTAAGACAAAGTCTAGTGAATAGAGTTCTTTTAAATTTGCATTCCATGTGAAAATTGCTGGCACAAATAGCTTAAAAATATGTTTTTGTCAACTAACTTCTATAGTGTATGATTTGGTGAAAAATTTTCAACATAGTATAAATGAAATGTGAATCATATTTTATTAATAAATTGCCTGGCTGAAAGAATATAACAAAATGATTATTCTGGGTCCTGACTGAAAATGAAAATCAACATGTAGCAAGTACAGTCATATGCTTTAATCCACTTCTGTGGTGGAAATGGTGAACAATTTAAGATAAATAACCCTATTAGTTTCTCAAAAGGATTTTATTTATCGTTTGTAATTTAATATAGTGTTGGTAGAGATGATGTAAGGTCATGTAAAATTAAAAGAAAATTTACAAATGCATGCTTCCTGGAAACCGGAAATAAAAGTTTAATTTCTGGCTGATAATGGTTCATTTTTAAGGGCATGAACATATCTTCCTCATGTAAGAAGTGCCCAGTGCCCTATTTATTTTCCAGGAATAAGGGGGAGAGAGAAAGAAAGTGAGAGGGAAAGGGAGAAGGAGAGGGAGGATGAGAATTAATATGAATGGGAAAGAGAAGGAGAAATGGGGAAGAAGGGAAGAAGAAAGGAAGGAGTAAAAATACTTCTCACTTCAACCTCCGCAAAAAGCTACTCAAGCTATAGCCGTGGAGTAGTTCAGCTGAGAAGTAGCAGAAAGCCAGACTGCAATTATAACACAAAAGGCAATAAGACCTTTAAGTGAATATCTATAATGAGTCAGCCCAACTATGTAATTATAGAACTTTAGTAGAAATGGTTTAAATATTCTTATATGCTTTTTTCTGACATAAAAATCTTCTTGTTCACTTACTTGAGTACACATAAACTAGACGTTGAGCTTAATAGGAACAATGAATTCAAATGAAGAAGGAAAGAAAATTCTTCATCTATAAATATTTCTATTAACTTGCTGAATTTTTACTTCTACCTTTTGTGAGGGAAATTGATGTTACCCACTTCCTGTGGGTATTCTATCACAATTATTTGCAAAGTCAGTTTCTATTTATTTTAAATATTTAAAAACATGTAAATCTCCAAAAATTTTGCAAAGATAATTCAATTATTGATACTTTTCCCCCACAAAATCAAATAACTCCATGAAACTTAGCTTTCAAGTTCTTAAAATCTGAGTGGATACAAACAACTGTTCATATATATTTATGTCTGGAAAAATATTTTAAGAAGAATAAATAAGAAAATAATAAAATAAACACAGTTTTACATATGAGAGTCGTGTTCAAATTCATAAGGTTTGGGTGAAAAGCAAGTAGGAAGAAAAATATTCCAGGTCAATGAAATAGTTGGAATTAAGTTATGGAAACTTTCAAACATAAAGCATGGTTTTAGAAATGCAAGGTTAATTGAGATTATATGCATGTTATAAGAATAACAATATAAAATGTAAGAATTAAGGCAAATAATGAAACCAAATAAGAAATGTGTGGAGATTTAAATTTTGTGATCTGTAATTAGGGCTTTTTTTTACCCAAAATGAGGCACGAGAGATATGGCAGCAGACCAGGGTTGCTTGTAAGATTTATCGGAAGTACAGACAAAAACTTAGAATTATTGTCAAGATTAGAGTAGAATCTTTTATAAAGATAAAAATGCATACACCCATGTATTTAAACAATTCTCACCCAATAAATAAGTGAATAAAATTAATGTATAAAATCCAGTATCACCAAGGTACATTCATCTAGGAGTGAGGTGAATTAATTAACTCTCTCTTCTCATGTCATTCTTTTTTTTTTCCTCTCTTTATTTTCTTCAGCTAATCCTTACCTTGGATCCCATCCAATTTTTTTTGACTGAGTATTACTTCTCCCAGCTTCTGCCATCTCTTTCTTACTGATAAGAAAAATGACTGTATTCTCAATCAGCTTTGATGATTGACTCTTTGCCTAACGTATTGGCTCTTGACCAATACCTAGTTTTATTTTGATATTTTGTCCTATAATTACTATAGGATAATAATTACTATAATGATGTCTTAACTATTAATGAAGAAATTCTCTGTGCAGTTTTATAATACAATTTCAAGATCATGAGGTACAAAACCCCTAAGAACAAATTCTGAACAATAAGTTACAACATTAGCAAACTAGAAAGTTTATTTATAAAACGATTATAATACAGCAACCTCTAAGGATTTTGTGATAATTACAGAATATATTATATGACTTCTGCAAAAGTTTCCATCATAAAAATACAAACACAATCTAGCTGTTTAAAGTGAACAATTACATGATTTACCCCATCCATAACAACTGCTCCTCCTTTTATTGGCTTCACATTGAAACATGCCAGAAAATGTTGGAGCATGCCCCTATTTATGGATATAAAATTAATACCGACAATAAATAAAAAATTAGCCGAAAAAAATAATAAAATAAAATTAATACCAATTCCATTCATTAAAATAAGGTTTTCCTTACTTATATCTTATGTAAAAATTTAAATTAATAACTTTCAGATATACATAAAAATGTGGGGAATATGTTTTGCTACCTAAACCTTATATTTGTTTCCTGAGAGTACAGCAACAAATATTTCCCTACTACCTATTAGTAAAATATATTAAATGTATCAATACTCGCTATAAAGAAGGTCAATCTTATACTGAAAATACTTTAATTTTGAACAAGTTACCTATTTCACATTTTTTTATAAAAGTCATCCATGAGTCATTGGTTTGTAAACATGTGTTCTCTTCTTCCATCCAACTTTTGGAAGCGTTATCATAACCAATATTCAATATCTCTCACTCCTGCCCTTATTCTTTTAACAGAGAGATATTTATCTCTATACCTCCCTTTCAGTGATTCCTTTGGGAATTTTTGCTTAGCTTTAGTAGCAGAAATTCTGCCTTACTCTATTCCTCTCAGGCTCACAGTTTCTGGGAACACTTATATGAATGCTTTGGTAAGATTATACTCACAGGACCAATCTCTGTCCCACCTAATATGCTCATGTGAGTTACCATGGATAGACAACCATAGGGACTGTCTTTTTCATGGAAAGGTTTTCTCAGTTCCACTTGTACCTTATTTTATGTCGATAGAGTCAACCCTGTATAGAGACAGCAGTCCCTTACTCATGACAGTAGAGTCAGTTAATGAAGGGAACTGAGACATTCACGGCTTCACTCTTTGTAATTGGTCTTGTTACTCAATCATTTCATGTTTTAATTTTCTCATAAATAAAAATAGTACCAATGCAAGTGAGAATTTTTAGGAAAAATGCCCAGGAAGTATCACGAGGTATGAAAATAGATGTTAAATATTATTACCATTATCAAAGTCACAATAGATAGAAGAGAAATTGCTGATAATATTTTGCATAGAAAAAGTTCTTTTTCTTTATATTTTGCTAATTTTTTTAGTAAAAAAACTTTGATATAAAACATAGTGTAGCATAATCAGTATCATACTTTAACTTTATTGGGAATAAATTATCTGTCTTTGGGAATTCTGTTCACTAACCGGTAGGTCTAAATTCTAGTGAAAGTACAATCAAAGGTCGATGGATTTCCTTACACACCAATTTTGAGCCAAAGCAGGTCATGAATTGGGGCTGTCTATATCCCTATGAGAAAAATAGACTGCAGTTACTTTCTTCATTTATGGAGAAAGTAATTGTCATAAACAAGTTTATTGCTTTTTTTCCCATCTACATGACTTATGCATTATTTTGGTGTAACCATTTGAATTTTCTGCCCCAGAGAAAACATTTTAATGCTTTGTATCAATATATGGAAGGGAAATATTTACCATGCTATGCATTTTTGTTTTATGTATTCCTAAGCACAAGAAGAAACTTTTATGATGTGTTCCCATTAATGTGTTTGTTTTAAGAAAGCTGGAGTTCAGCAACCATTTTTCTTTCCTCTTTGATTTGTAGGTTCTCTAAGGCCTTACCTCTTAATGCAAGGTGTATTGATATACTGATTTAATATAGCAACAGCTCTTATTGAGATAAACCTCTTTAATGCCATTGGGAGCAATAAATAAACAAAAATGCTTGCTATATTAAAATCAATTAAAATAAAAATATTAAATTGCATTGTTATGATGGACTCAGTCTGTAGGGTTGGATACTGAGCAATTAAGAGAGTAAAGGACAGTGGAATTTCACTTGCCTTTTGAAGAGAAGACCACCGGTGTCTTCAATTGAAGACTGAAATATACTTTTCTCCAAAAGTTGTTGCTTAACCTGCCACATCTATGTGTAATTATACTTCTTAAGCTTCTCAAATTTTGGATTGTCTGTCAGCCTCTGCTGCTAATTTTATGTCTTAGGAAGGCACATTGACATTTCAGGGAACCAGGGTAAGATGTAATGCATTAGTACAAGAGGAAAGGACAAATGCTATCCTCTAAATTATTGATACAAATTTTAAAGGTAAAAGTGCTGTGGCATAGTAAGAACAACTCCCATTTCCTCTCTATTCTTTTAAAATATCAAATACTTTAAAAATATTAACATTTCTCTACAATATTGGCAAGTCAACATTTACTAGTGTGAGTAGTAAATCATAAAACGGGATATTGAATAACTCCTTTATGGGTGCCTAGTATCACACTGTAGGTGAATGGAGATAAAATATTTTAAAACTGCTACTTAAGGACAGAATACCTAATTCATATGGAAAAACTAGAGTATCTGAGACTATATGCAAGTATACAAATACATAGGATGCAAGAGTATACAAACCAAAATTAAGTAATTGTTTCAATGTGTTTAGCAAAGATTAGCAAAAGCTTAAATAGAGTTTAGCCCTCACCTAGGATTTCAATACTGTATATGACTTGAATAATGAGAGTACGAGGTCTGACAATTAAGTTCACAAACTCATCCTAGAGAAAGTGCTACATACCTCCTTGTTGAATATCACTATAGTCACCTTTGAAGTACTCCACTTGGAAAGCTACTTACTGATGCCAGTGTCTAGTCCATTTGTCAAAGCAATTTTGGAACTGATTTTCTGGAATGGTCATCAGAGCTATTGTAGTATTATTCGTGATGTCCTGAATGTCATCAAAATATCTTCCTTTCAATATTTCCTTTATCTTTGTGTAAAGAAAACAATCATTGAGGGCCAGATCAGATGAATGGGGATGGTATATCAATACAGTTATTTGTTTACTGACTAAAAACTCCCTCACAGATAGTGCGTAAGCAAGAGCTCCTTTGGGACCATTTTTTGCACACTCCTTTCTCATGCCAAGATTTTCAGTTATGATTTTTCTGTTTCTTTATTGATATTTATTTGGTCTGCTATGCTTCTCACAGTCAACTGACGATTTTGACACACACTTCGATGAATTTTTGCAATGTTTTTGTCATTTCTGCTCATTACTAGCTGTCCTGACCTCTCTCCACCAATGATGTTGTCTCTCCCTTCAGAAAAATGTATAACACATTTGTACTTTGTTGTTTTCTTCATGGCATTTTCTCCGTAAACTTGGACTAACACGTCCCTATTTCACTTCCACTCCTGCTAAATTTAACAAGAAATTTAAGGTTTGTTCATTGCTGTAATTCAAATTTCAACATTGTCACAACAACAACTCTGAAGGCCATTCCAAAAAGAGTTCCACAATTGCTCTGATGGGTGGACTAAGCACTGGCATTGGTGCATAGCTTTCCAAGGGCAGTACTTCAAAGGTGACTGTCATGATATTCAGCAACAAGGTATACAACACTTTTTCTAGGATGAGTTCACAAACTTAATTGTTGAACCTCATAGATATAGAACACTCTTCAATGCTCTGATATTAAAGGAAGAGTATATGCTTTACTTGAATTGTTCAAATTATATGGAGGATGCACCATTTAGGGTAATTGTTAAAGCAAATTCCAGACCAAGCAGTGAGGGTCTCCACATACCCATTGTAGATGAAATCTTTTTTCTGCTCATTTCTGAAGACTGGTCCATTCTCTCGGGTTTTGGATCAAACATCTTGGAGGTTTTTGAGCCTAAAATTCCCAGTCCACTCCTATAAAAATGTATAGAGAAGACGTAAGGTGTTATTTATTTTGTCTACTGAAATCTAGTTGGGAAAGGATCATATGAAGCAATGCACAGATAGGAGCCTGCAGTGTGGTGATTTCACCAGCAGTAAGTTTGAGCTAGGAAAACAGGTGAGAATGGAGGAAACTGGAAAATAAGAACTTATTTAAAAAATCAATTCTAAGTAATTATTGATAGATGCACTAAAAGGAGAGAAAAAATGTGATAAAGAATGTGGAAATTTCAGGGATTTCTGGCAAGATAGCGATAGGACAGGTCAGACTGTGAGAGTCTGCAAAAGCAAGTGTCCATAAAGACTCCCTGCATGAGTGAGTGCATGCTGGTGGGTGTGCAAAAGTCCATCTGAGGGGAGACTTGGGTTCATACATCCAGGGCTCTCCCCTGGAGGTGACTGCAACCTCTCACCACCCTGAGATTAAAAGTTGCCAGTATGCAGGATCATCTGCTACACTTGGGACTCTCCTGAGAAAAGCCTGCAGAATATACCTGATTCTCATCACCTGATTCCCAGTCCACACCATCTGCTGTGACAGCAAAGTGGCAGGAACCCCAGATCCATGGAGAGAGAAGATTGGGGAGAACTGGAGAAGAGCCCCACCACCATTTAGGAAACACTAACTGGAGTCATTTTCCCTGTCCCAGGGCCAGACAGAGACCTGCATTGCCCCACTCAGTTCCATCCAGCCTCCAACTTGGGTCCTAGAGGCAATCTCATCAAACTGAGAGAGACAGACGCCCCTCCTCTATGCTGGGTCAAAAATCATCCACCACGACCAAGTAGGCTTCATCCACGGGATGCAGGTCTGGTTCAACATTCATAAGACCGTAAATGTACTCTAAAACATCAACAGATGTAAAGACAAAAACTAACATGATTATATCCTTAGATTTGGGAAAATCTTTTGATAAAATCCGGTATCCCTTCTTGATAAAAACCCTCAAACATCTAGGCGTAGATGGAAAATACCTCAAAATAATAAGCACCATCTACGAGAAACCCACAGCCAGCATATTGCTAAACAGAGAGAAATTGGAACCATTTCCCATGAAAACTGGAGCAAGACAAGGATGCCCACTCTCATCCTTCCTTTTCAACACAGTTTTGGAAGTCCTAGTTAGAGCAATCAGACAAGAGAAGGAGATCAGCAGCACCCAAATAAGAAAAGAGGAAGTCAAGTTATCCCTCTTTGCAGACAACATGCTTCTATACCTCGAAAATCCAAGAGAATCTGTCAAAAACTTCCTTGTACTTATAAAGAACTTTGGCAAATTCTCAGGGTATAAAATCAATGTGCAAAAGACAATCAAATTTATATATACCAACAACAAACAAACAGAAACCCAAATAAAAAGCACAGTCTCATTCACAATAGCCAAAAAAGAAAAGCAAAAACAAAATCAAATATCTTGCTTTGGTACTTTTTACATAGAGACATGAAAGACCTTTACAATGAAAACTACAAAACATTGCTCAAAGAATTCAAAGATGACAAAAACAAATGGAAAAATATCCCATGCTCATGGATTGGAAGAATCAACATTGTTAAGATGTCCATCCTACCCAGGGCAATCTACAGATTTAACACAAAACCCATTAAATTGCCAGCAGCATTCTTCTCAGACCTGGAAATGACAATACAGGAATTCATATGGAAACATAAACAACCATGAATTGCCAAAACAATCCCCAGCAAAAAAAGCAGAGCAGGAGGTATCACACTCCCAGACATTAAACTCTATTATAAGGCCACAATAATCAGAACAGCCTGGCATTGGTCCAAGAACAGGCATATAGACCAATGAAACAGGGTAGAGATTCCAGAAACAAAACCTCTATTCTCAACCAACTCATCTCTGATAAGGCCTCCACCACCAACGACTGGGGAGAGCAGAATCTATTCAGTAAATGGTACTGGGAAAACTGGCTGACCACATGCAGATTAAAACAAGATCCTTACCTATCAACACACACAAAAATCAACTAAATGAATCAAAGACCTAAATATAAAACCTCAAACTACAAGAACATTAGAAAATGCAGGAGACATCCTTATGGAAATTGGAACTGGTGACCAATTCTTGATCAAAACCCCAAATGCCCATGCCATAATAGGTAAGAGACAAGTGGGACCTCATCAGACTGACAAGCTTCTGCAAAGCCAAAGAAACCATTGGTGGGCGGTGGATACAGCCCACAGACTGGGAAAAAATATTTGCTAACTGTATGTCAGACAAAGGCATAACATCTAGGATATACAAGGAACTCAAATGTGCTGAAAAGAAAAAAGCAACCCCATTACAAAGTGGGCAAAAGATATGAAAAGACAGTTCTTAAAAGAAGACATACAAGCAGCCAACAGATACATGAAAAATTGCTTAGCCTCACTTAGTCATCAAAGAAATGCAAATCAAAACTACACTGAGATACCACCTAACTCCAGTTAGGATGGCTATCACCAATAACTCAGAAAACAACAAATGCTGGAGAGGATGTGGGCAAAAGGGAACACTTCTACACTGTTGGTGGGAGTGTAAACTAGTACAGCCTCTGTGGAAAACAGTGTGGTGATTACTAAAAGATCTAAAAATCAAACTTCCATATGACCCTGTACCCTACTGGGAATATACCTGGAAAAACTCAAATCACTCTATAAAAAAGATACCTGCACATGTATGTTTATTGCAGCATTGCTCACAGTAGCAAGAACAAGGAACCAACCGTGCTGCCCATTTATTTAATGCCTCCCCCCATGTGCCTTCAAAAATTGTGAAAAACAAAGCAAGAAATTGATCATTTTACTTAGGTTAGTTAAATAACCAAAGAGTTAAGAATTGGGTTTAGAGAATTAAAAAAAATAGATATTGGAGGAGAATAGAAGCCTCTGAGAAAAGGGTTAATATGAATGATCCCAGAACAGTAGGAAGTCAGTGGAATTACTGTTGTTGCTGTTGTTGTTATTTTTTTTTTTCATTTTTCAATCTATTCTAATTTAGTATTAAGATTTTGTTTTGTATCAATTTTTGAAGGCACATGAGGGGAGGCATTAAATAAATGTCAAGTTGAAAACTGCAGTATAGTTGAAAGTTGAGGTTCTGAAAAGACACTCATTAGTTTTTAAAATAAAGAAAAACTGTGGATACTCTCCGAGATGATAAAAACTCCTCACATGTCAGCTAAATACATGAATACTTAACTTAGATTTCAGAGACACCAGTTCTTTCTGTTTGCTGTCTATTTCTAACTCTCTCTAAAATATATACAATTCAAAAGGTTCAGAAAAATGAACTAAAATCTGATTATGTAAAACTAGAATTAAAATTTAACATGCAGAGATTTAGAATGACATTTAAAAATTGATCTATTTCATGGGAATTCAGATTAATGACATTAATATCTCACTTTTGTGCAGATAAACTATTATGTACTTTTATCTTTTGACTAATTATTTTTGAATGTGGTTTTAGTATTATTTTCTTCATATGCCTTTCCAAATTTGCTTCAGTATGTCCCTTTCTAAGTAAATTCAGTTTTATATTATGCAAATTATAATGGGATTTTGTATTGGTTTTTATTCCAAAGCAGAGGAATTATTGTTCTTTTATTTCCATTTTGACTGTATTCCAATTTAGTATCAACATTCTGTTTTGTGTTATTTCTAATTCACTTTTTTATATATTCTGGAATCTTTGAAAAACAACAAAACTAATTTTAAGTATTTGAAGGAATACAGACAATATATATCATTTTCCAAGTAGATTTGTTGAGAAACTCTTAGATTAAATAGTGCTTCTGAAAATATTAAATCAAAAATATTATTTCAGTTTAGTTATTTCTATACTGGTAAGATATTTGAAGTAAAATTTAAAGATAAATCTCAGTACCAATAAAATTAAAAGAATGTTAAAATAGTCTATTTAATTAATAAGTAGACAAACTTATTAAATCAATATAAAATAAACTGGCCTTCAAAAGGAAGAAAATTTATACACAATGTGGAAGAAACTTTACTGCTTTATTTTCATGGGTACATTGTTCTTAATTTACCTTATTTAATCATATAAAATTTCTATCTATAACTACAGCTACGACTCTCTATGTATTTACATGTGTTGATGGATATCTATATAGGAAAATATCCATTAATATATATGTGTATGCATATGCATATATATGTCTATAGACACACATCTATTTCTTAAAAATTAGATATTTTATTAAGTAATTTTATTTTAGAACACTGGAAAATTAGACAAATATGTTAGTTTTAGTTTCTTCTTAATATATGAGAAAAAGTATTTATACTGCATTGCATGAAAACATATAAATATGTAAAATTTATATAAAGAAAAGCATTTCATGGTATTATTAGAATAATATTACCAGTATAATATAAGACATTCTTGTTGACTTAATAACTAAAAATATTTATTGATGATCATGCAATTATTTTATTTTATTTTTTTTTGAGTTGGAGTCTCACTCTGTCACCCAGACTGGAGTGCAGTGGCCGCTCCTGGCCACCGCAGCCTCGACCTGCTGGGTTCCGGCGATCCTTCTGCCTCAGCCTTCCAAGTAGCCGGAATTACAGGCACGCGCTACCACACCCTGCTGATTTTTTGATTTATTGTAGAGATGAGGTCTCGCTGCCCAGGCGGGTCTCGAACTCTCAGGCTCAGGCAATCCACTCACCTCAGCCTCCCAAAGGTGCAGGATTACAGGCTGAGCCACCGAGCCTGGCGCAATTATTTTTAGTAATAGACCCGGGTATGGTAGCTCAGGCCTTTAATATCCCAGCATTTTGAGAAGCCAAGGCAGGCGGATGGTAGGAGTTCAAGACCAGTCTGGACAACATAGCAAGTTCTTATTTCTAAAAAAAAAGAAAAATAAAAAGAAGGAATAAATAAAATGTTTCAAAAGACAAAAAAAAGAAAAAAGTAGTAAAAAAAAGAATAATGCTTTATACAAACTCAAAATTCAAAATATGTATAACATAGCCCCTAATTCTTCTACATAAACAAGTTATAATTTGCATTCACAGAGATAGCTAACATACAGATAGAAGGGCCTCCTGAGTCTGTCCTACACATGTTCAAAACCTCAAATAAAATAATTTATTTTAAAAATGTATTTTTCTTGGTTCTCTGTGTTTTAAAATGCATATATTATTAATGATTACCAACTGTTTATTTTTTCAGGATAAGTTTAAAGCTGTTGTGTTGACTTCTTGTCAGAATTGAAGGACTTTTATAAATTTATTTGACCAGAATCTCTTTGCTTAAATATTGTCTTTCAGTACAAAAATCTTAAGTTTCTGCTTATTTTATCCCTTACTATTTTCTGTAACTAAGGTTTTGTATACTACTTCATCTAGTATTTCTACATTTATGACAAAGACACAAAAAACTACTCTTTATTATTCAGATATACAAAGAAAATATAGCATGCTTAGGTTCTAGTGATTGATTTACCCTTGCCTGTTACCTCTTATGCTGCAAACTGAGAGAGGTCTTAAATTATTCATTGTATTTTCTCTTTAAAACAATTACTTTTGACTGGCCATGGTATCTCATATCCGTAACCCCAGCACTTTGAGAGACCAAGGTGGGAGAACTGTTTGGACCCAAGAATTTGAGTCAGGCCTGGGCAACATAGTGAGACTTGGTCTCTACAAAAAATAAAAAAAATAAACAACTGGTCTTGGTGGTGTGTACCTGTAGTTCCAGGAACTCAGAAAGCTGAAGCAGGAAGATTGCTGAAACCAGAGAGTTGAGGCTACAGTGAGCTGTGATCATGCCACTGCACTCCAGCCTATGTGACAGAGACCTCCAAATTAAAAAAAAAATCACATTTGATGGTGAATATATTCCATTATTAATTGTGCTTCATTTATATGAAATATCTGTCTGCATTTATGTAGCTGGTATAAAATGCTCAACCTTCTGTATGACTTTGTCCTCCTCTTCCTCTGCTCTGCGAAGGAAAATTTAAAATTGTGGATTGTGTTATAACGCCATCCAAAAGCTGATGTAGCCAGGGAGAGACAGAGAGTCACAGAGCTGTTTGGTGTGTTCTGGACTCTGGTGGGTTTCCACCATGAGCATTGTGTTCTAGTGTCTGGACAGGGAAATCTAGCAAAACTATCTTTCAGAAATGAAGGCAAAATAACAATATCCCAAGATGAACAAAACTAAAAAATAAAACCATTGCTAGAAAACCTGCCTTACCAGAAACAATAAAAAAAAGATCTCCAGTCTAAAAGCAAGGAAATCAAACAATAATTCACATTCACATGAAAAACACAACAAAACAAAGAACCCCAGTAAAGGTAGTTATGTAATTATAAAAAAAAGCATTAAATGTATCTGTCTTCTTGATTCTTTTAACTGATTTTAAAAACAAATGTACAAAAAATATACAATTGTACCATTGGGCCTATAACTAGAAATATGTCGTAGTCTGATCAGGCTGCTATACTAAAAATTACATAGACTGGATAGATTATAAATAATAGAGATATACTTCTTACAGTTCTGGAGGCTGTGAAGTCCAAGATCAAGGCTCTGGTAGATTTGGTATCTGGTAAGGGCCTGCTTCTTAGTTTATAGACTACTGTCTTTTTGCTATGTCCTCAGTGAAAGAGGTCAAAAATTTCCTATGAGTCTCTTTTGTAAGTGTATAAATTCCATTCATGACAGCAGACCCTTACCAAAGGCCGCATCTCCAAATACCTTCACATTGGATTTTAGGTTTCAATATATCAATTTTGAGGGTTCACGAACATCCAGTTTATAGAAGAATGTAATGTATTTGAAAACACCATCACAAAGTGGGAATAAGGGGTATTAAAATAATAAAATAAAGTTACATGGTAAATTGAATCCATAGAAACTAAAAAATAAATGGCAATAATTGACTGGGTACAATGTTATGTGACGATAATTGTTAAAATTAAAAATGTATTTGTGTGTTTCATCCATTTCCTTAATGATTAATAAAACATAGGGCTTCTTAGAACTGAGACCTCACTTTGGTAAATTAAATTTTATTGGTTGTAAAAAAGGTAGAGAGACAGATCAATGATATATGGATAAATATAGAATAGGTTGATATTAAACAAAATGTTTTTTACTTTTAATTTTAAGATCTAGCACATTTAAAATTCAAATATTGATAGTGTCCTGAGTAGCTCTTTTCCCCGTTGATAACACCTGTATATATATTTTAAAAAGTCAGATATTGAGCAACTACTCTGTGCATGGCAATGCACGATGTTCTGGAGATTTAAAATTAATAGGAAATTGACATACAAAATAGAATTGAATTTTATGGGTAGTCGAAGGCAGAGTTTAGTAAAGCTAATAATTACATAAAAAGTACTAAATTTACTCAAGTTTCATTTTTACTCTGCATCAGGGAATGAACCATAAAAATCCTACTTTTGATATTTAATGGTCCCAGTGGAAACTCAGCAACTAGAGAAAGAGTAACTCAAAAAGGAAACATAGGGCACTAAAATGAGAATCATTTTTAAGAAAAGTGCTTATTAAAGAATAGTTTGTCTATACCTTTTCAAGTTTATTTCAGTTTAGTAAATAAAAGTCAAAGCTAAAAAAAAATCTCCAGAGATTTACTACATAAGCACCACGAAAAAGTTCACATTCGGTCTTTTATTTCACGGTCCTCTAGCTATATCAGTAGGTAGCAAAGACCACATCATACTTTTATTTTTCTTTACTTGCTGTATGTATTACCAGTAAGATTTGTTTGTATAGATGCAATGTCCTATTCTTCTTTATTTGCCCCCATTAAAGATATGATTTAGTGTAACTATTTCCGTGCCTATTTAACAAAGAAAGAACAGAAAGAAGAAAAATGTAGAAAATTGTAGAAAAATGGCTGAGATATGTAGACCTCAGCCCCTTATACATTATGCTCTAGTTCTTGAAGCCCAAGGAAACGCATTATCCATTGAACATAAATTTCATAAATTAAAACCTTATTACTTAACATAAATGTCATATCATTTTTACTTAACATAAAAGTAACAAAAAGATACTACTTTTACTTACTATAAAGACATTTTATTTCTCTGATTTATGATTTATATTTTATAATTTATAAGTATCTTGAATATTTAGGGGAGCTTGTTTGTATAAAACTAAACAGAAAAAATAAATAAATACAATTAAAGAAATCCCTTGCTGCTAACATATTGCTCATTGATGTCAATGTCTGTTATTTAATCAGCCATTGAAACTGTCAGAAAACAACTTTGCCAATTAATTTTCTTCTTCACTTCTAAAGTAAATACATTCTCATGCACCACTGTTATGTTTATCAAAATGAAAATATTCAATAACTGCTCAAAAACTAAGGCTTTATGAAAATGTGTGTTAACAAGTGATTAGCAGATCAAAATTGCAATGCAGAGCACAATTTATTATAAAATCATTGATATATTACAGGAATTGTTTCAAAATACCAAAGAAAATGCTCAGATTAGGTTCAGAAAACGTAGAGATTAGTTTAAAGTTTCCTAGTTCTTTAGAGTTTTCATTATTTTATTATTCTTTATTGATTATTTATTTAGTCATTATAGTCTAATGGCTTTATAAATTAGTGCAATTTCCAAATGTATAATTACTCGAGGAATTTGTGTGTGTGTGTGTGCAAACCAACTACAAAATTACCATATACGGAAAAAAGCTTAATTTTTATTATTTAAGGGAATTTTTATTATTAGATGGAAATATTTATCTAGGTTTCAGATTTATTTTCCTCCCCTCACTCTTAATGACACAACCAGAAAAAAGTATCAAAAATATATTACAGTACTCAAAGGAAGAAAATGTACAATGTCAAAGGGTGAAATTTATGAAATAATATGGGGTAAAAGTGGGACATCAGTATATTGTAGTTACTGGCATGATCTCACATAAAAGGTGAAAATAGTGAGCTATATACAAAAAGATAAGGTCACAGTAATGACTTATCCTCATTTTCACACTAATTTGGCAGACTAAGAATAAAAAAGGATGTAAATTATCTGTTTCATAACCAAGACAAAAAAAGTCCATATAATTCAATGTTCTGGCTCTTTCTTCTCCTCCTCCTCCTCCTCCTCCTCCTCCTCCTTCTTCTTCCTCCTCCTCCTCCTCCTCTTCCTCCTCTTCCTCCTCTTCCTCCTCTTCCTCCTCCTCCTTCTTTTTCTTCTTCTAATTTTCCCCGGATAGAAGGAAAGCATGAAAGGAAATATCAGATGCAAACAAAATAAAAAATTAATTATCTTTAGACTTAAACAGAGGGTAAATAAAACATAGATAAAGAGAATAAAGTATATGCAGGAGCTGATGGTTCTCCAGGGAATAGATTTTTCAGCATATATCAGTTGTTTCTCTTCTCTTCCACATTTAGAACTTGGCCAAACTTTACATAATTTACCTTTTTTTCTTTCATTGAGAAATGATCAAGATGAAATAACTGCTTCATCTATATAGTCAAGCCATGAGGATTACTGTATCTATAGATTGTGATGTATTTAGAGATAAAATTAAGCCTACATGAAATGCTTACAAAACAAACAAATATGTTATTGACTATGAGAAAGAAATAACATTTTAATGGTGGATATTAACACAAATGTAGGGGAAAGAGTTCAACAAATGTATAATATGAAGAATTTACAGCTTTTCACTTCTTTTCCACTAGAATATCAGATAGATAAAAGGCCATTAAACTAAAATATTGAATGTAAGATTTAAAAAGTTTTTATATAAGTGATTCTGGAAATCAAGAATAATAAACTAAAAATTGGTGGAAAAGCATTAGAAAATCTGTTCATGATAAATATGTAAACTATAGGTAGAAAAAATGGTGCACCTATGAAAATGGAAAAGTTAATATGAAAAGAGAGATATAAGATGAAGAAAATATCTTTTCCACAATATTGAAGAAAAGTCATTATATTTAATGACCTGCTCAATATAATATCTTTAATGACAACATAACACCAGCAAGACAAATACCAATGACCAGGCAATAAACAACATATAATAAAAGAAATAAGAGACATAATAAGGACAAATCATAATAAATATACATATTAGTCCAGGTATGGGAGCTCATGCCAGTAATCCCAGCACTTCAGGAAACTGAGGTGAGAGAATTTCATGAGACCAGGAGTTTTAGACTAGCTTGAGCAACATAACAAGATCTCATCTCTACAAAAATAAAAATAAAAAACTTAACTGGGCATGGTGGTGCATGCCTGTAGTCCCAACTAGTTGGGAGGCTGAGGCAAGAGAATCATTTGAGCCCAGGAGTTCAAGGCTGTGGTGAGTGGTGAATGCACAGCTGCACTCCAGCCTAGGTGACAGTGAGCCCCTGACTTGGAAAAAAAAAAAGGAAAGAAAAAAAGAGAAATATTTTAGAAAAGAAATAATAAGACATTCTTATTTAAAATCATAGAAATATTGAAAATTTAGATCAATTAAAATGTAAATCTTGATATTTATTATCAAGCAATAACAGTGAATAAGAATATGAGCTTTTGAAAGCAGACAGAAATAGTTATTGAGAGTAGCATATAATACAACAAAAGAAAATGTCATATACCTAAATAGAGAACTCCACAAGAATTTAACAACAGTAGAATTATCTTCTGATGTAAAGTTGTGCATCAGCAGACCAATATTTTGCTATAGGAAAATATTCAAGCAAATGATTAGAAGCTAGATAGTAGTTGACCTTGAAAGTGATAAACTACAAAGATAAAGAGAACATAATTTCAAATATCAAATTTATTTTAAAATGTATCTTCAGGTTTAACTTTTTTCAGAAATTTCCTTTAGTATAGCCATGGTTTGTCTGATTATATGTTTTCTATTAAAAATAGAAGAAAGAAAATAAAGGGGGACATGAAAACAAAAAAGAAAATGAAAACAGAATGGGAATGACAATCAGAACATTACACAGAGGAATTCTCTGGTTTAAAAGAATGAAGCAAGGATGGGTGCGGTGGCTCACGACTATAGTCCCAGCACTTTGGGAGGCTGAAATGAGAGGTTGCTTGAGCTCTGGGGTTTGAGACTAGCCTGGGCAACTTGGTGAGGCCTCGTCTCTACAATAAATCAAAAAATTAGCTAGGTATGGTGGCGCATGCCTTTAGTTCCAGCTACTTGGAAGACTGAGATGGAGGGATCACCTGAGTCAAGCAAGTTGAAACTGCAGTGGTTGTGAGCGTGCTGCTGCACTCCAACCTGGATGACAGAGTGAGACTCCAACTCAAATAATAATAATAATAATAATAATAATTAAGCAACAACATAAATACCGTGAGAAAAAGAAAGCATGAGCTCACCTGTTATCCTAGCCAACATCATTTTAAAAATAATACAAATTCCTCAACAAAATACAGTTATGCATTGCTTAAAGACAGGAATATGTTCTGATAAATGCATGGTTAGGTGATTTCTTCCTCTTCTGAACGTCACAGGTATACTTAAGCAACCTAGATAGTATAACCTTCTACACACTTAGACTATGTGGGGTAGCCTGTTACTCTCAGGCTACAAACCTGCCCAGCTTGTTACTGTGCTGAACACCATAGACAACTGTAACACATGGTAGTATTTGCATATCTAAACATATCTAGATATAGAAAAGGTACAGTAAAAAAATGCACTATTATAATCTTATGGAACCATCATCCTATGTTCAATCCATTGCTGACAGAACTGTCATTAGGTGGTATATGACCATATTCGCAAATGTCCAACAATTTATGAAAAGAATTATACATCATGACCAAATGGAAATTATCGCAGGTATGCAAGGTTGGTTCAACATTCAAAAATCATGTTGTTCATCATAACGACAGATTATTTCTTATCGCTGCTAGGTTGCAGCACCTGTGTCTAATTACAGAGTTTTTTTGTATATGAAGCCTATGTTCTTTCTTCTGTGTGAGTGGTAATTGCTATATTAGAATCACCAGAGCAACCTTTGCCCGGGTTCGGCTAGGACTAAGTAAATAAAAATCAATCTCTCTCTTTATGTGTCTCTCCAGATGATTCTATTCCACAGGCAGGTTTGATAATCTGTTTACTATTTTCCCATGTTTAGATATCAAAGTCTTTTTTTACCCCTATATTTTCTTCTAGCTTCTGTTTTAAAGAGATTAGCTCAATTTTTCTCATTTCAGTTCATTTAAAATCAATTTCCCATTGTCTTTTATATTTCCCGATAAAAAACACAAAAACTTATTTATGATGTTATATTAATTTAGACTTGATATTAATAATTTTACCACAGCCTGAAACTTCAATACACTCCAATCAATTCTTAATCAATCACTCAATACATATAAATAAATCACTTATAAAATTTAGCAACTGTATACACTATCCCTTCAGAGTATCTAAGGAATACTTTCTTTCACTTTTCCCAGATCTCAGAATTAATTAGTTTATTTATACCCAGAGAACACTGTAATGATTTCCAATTTATACCCAGGGAGCACCGTAATGATTTCCAATTATCTGAGTCTTTGTCATTATGTATCTAGAGATGTTCTCTCCAGAAGAGCAGGAATCATACTTGTGTTGTTTGCCTCCACTTCCTTGGAATATGGTAGGATCTATGTCTCCAAATATATTTATTAAATAATTAAGCCTATGAACAAATATATTTAATTATCTTTAAAACCATTAGGGTGAAAATAAAGAACACTCTATTATCTATGTTAAGGGATAAGCATTGTATTGAGTTCCTATAAGTAGCATATACTTTCCAGGATTGTATCATTACTACTAAAGAGCAAGTGTGTTCCAGATACTTTGTTTTCAATTTTTGCTCCCAAGGCCTCATTTTTTGTATCATTTATTTGTTCTATATTCCTACCTTCTAGAAAAGAGTTGTCTAAAATTAAATTTTTTTAAACTAACGAACTGCATAATTTATATTTATTCTATATATAAAACACAGTATGATATGACTAATTTGAAAATATCTAAACTAATTGTGTGCCTTTTCTCTAAATTCATGCACAACGTTCTATCCACACTAATTTTTTTTAACAGCACCATACTAAGCTTGTTCTCACTTTAGAATACGTTCTTGCTTGTTCCTCCATCTCCTGTCTCTTTTATCATTGAAACTTAATCATAGACATTCAATAAAAGCTTTTTCTCATCTTGCAATACCTACACTTTTATTTCCACCACATACCTATATCTGATGTCCTGCTATTGTTAATTTCTTCTCATAGGTTTTATGTCTATAAGTCTTTAGTCAAAAATAAGATCCCTGATGAAGGGAGGAAGACCTATTTTCTTCTTCAGAGTTTCATCTTTTGATCTTAAAAGAGAGGATGCATACTTTTACCAGTTTGGACAAAATTTACTAAGACAATGGGAAAATAAATGGATATGGAGATGGATGAATAAATAAATGTTAGTCTGGATGATCTTATAATTTAACTTCCAAGTAAGAACATTATAGATAATGAAATGTAGGTATTATTAATAATTTCACTATGTCAAAAGGCATAAAATTGGAACTGGCTTGGCCAACCTGATGACCCTGGGAAAACTAGTAAATGGGATAATGCCAGTTGTCAGTTCTAGAATCTTTGAACTAACTATGTGAAGAAGAATCTATTTTTATACCACACATAAGACATTAAGTTCAATATTAGGCATTTGATAAAAGTGGATTTTTTAAGAGTTGGGTTACATATATCCATAAACAGATTTTTCTATTCCTTGAATTAGAACAAAAACCACTTCAAGACATTCAAGCAATCAGGACAATCAATTCAGTCATGGCACACAGATATTTAACAAACTAGGTGCCCCACACATACGCTTATACTATGTTATAGTTAAAACTTTGTATTATTCTGAAATCTTCCTATCAGATAATTTTATAGTTCAGACAGTGTGACAGAGTACTAAATTCATACCTTTAAAAGGAGCCTGGAGTTAATTTCACTGAAACCATGAACTGAGAATGAAAACTGGGAGCAAGTAATGAACACGCTCAATAAATGATAGCAGACAATTTACTGCCAGGATTCTCTGACATCAAAATGAAGAGGAGAAAAAAAAAGGAAACCCAGAGACATTTATATCTATAGATGCTGGATTGGCATCATCTGTTTTTGGCAGTTGCTCATCACTGACAGATGTACAAGACAAAATTGGAAACACAATTGATATTGATAGGTGCCGGTCACTGAAGGGGAATTGTGCTGCTTGCAATAAATGATGAAGAAATTAAGGGCACTGCCCTAAAAGTATTACCTCATCACCCTCTGTAATGCTATATACAATTTAACAAAAAAAATCCTTTGACTTCACATGGTTCAGTAGCTTTCACATATAACTGAACGGAAATCATACATTTTAAAATTTTCATTTCACAAGTATCATGATATGCATAACTTTCAAAGGAAAAATATCCAGAAATACCACTCAGCAGATAGGCTATTTATCAGTTGAAATTAAAATTATGTCAGTAAGAAAAATGTAACCATATTGAATAATATAAGAGTGATCTAAAGATGTCCATCCAAGGAGCATTTAAGGCCAGAGGGATGAACTTACCCACAATGGCAATCAGTTGTCACAAAGCTGTTTGGGTGCTGAGAAGACTCATAACAGTGAATAAACAAAACAGACAAATAACTCCTGTGTTCAAATAGGGGGGAAAGAAACTAAGCAAATAATTTAGATAGATAGAGAATGTGCTCTGTATTGTAAAATGTGCTCTGGAAGAAAAGAAAATAGAGAGGAAAAATCAGATGTTATGTTGAAGGGACAAATAAAGAATGAGGCAGTAGACATTTCGCAAAGAGCAATCAGAAATAGCTTCACAAACAATTGAGTACAAAACCAAAATCCTCGCCTAAAGAGGTAAGAAAATCAGCCAGACAGATATGAAGCTTTCAAGGCCAAGGGAACAAGTGACAAACTCCACGTGGCAGGAAGTACTACAAGCATACAGAAATAAGCTGGGCAGCCCGGTCCAGGCTGCCAGGAAGTGAAGGAAAGAAAGGAAGGAGTGGGTGAGATTTTCAAGGGATTTCGGGAACAGGATGAGGCACTGTACTGGAGGAATCAAAGTGGAGTCATAACTAGAAAGGATATGTGTTTTAATCCAAACTCCCCCTCAGTGCTGTATTGAAAATTATACACAGAGTATATACTTGAAATATGAAATTGACAGAAATCACTAGAAAATTGTTGTGATCAGCTGAGAAAAGTGGGAGTCTGCCTTATTAGATTTTCTAGTTATAGCAAGTTTATAGTATATGGCCATTTTATACACTGCTGTTTTTTTCTTGTTAACATTCCCTTTAGGAATAACTGGATCTCTGTTCATTAATAAGATTGGAGTTATTTTCTCAAGTCTCTAGATAAAAATCATTTTTAAAACAATCTGAATTTGTTGTCTTTGTGAAAATTTTAATGCATTCTTTTCTTATATTTTATCTGCTTTGTCTAGAATTTTTCCACTTTTATACCTGTTTTCTACTTATTTAAACATTTCTCTCATCAAAAATATCACTTGCATGTTTTATCAGTTTTCTAACTTTTAATTCTGTTGATTGATATATTATTTATGCTTATTAGTTCATTATTTCCAATTTGTGGTTCATTTTTGTGTGGTTGTTTTTATAATTATTTTAACATAACCTTTAATCCTTAAAAATAATTTACTCATATTTTAATTTTCACTGCCTCTTACAGATTTGGATTATAGTGCTTCAAGTATAGTTCAATAAAAATTACTTTCTAATTTCCATGGATTTCTTTTGACTCGAACTATTTGGATTTAAAAATAACCCAGTTTGTCTTATCCTGATATATTTCAAATTAACATATAGGAAAATGCAAACAAAAGTTACAGTAGATATTACTTGTACATCTATTTGAATGACTTTTAGAAAATAAAATCATTGACATTATCAAGCTTTTTTAAAGAGCCAGAGGAATCAGAAGTTCATACATTCCTGGTGGAAAGTAAAAATGGTGCAGTCACTTCAGAAATAAGTTTGGCAGTTTATACTTATTTAATATGCACTTATAATGTGATCTATTCAATACACTCCTAGGAAAGACTTATGTATTAATTGGACATAATTATGATAAGTATATTAATAATAATAATTATTATTAATTACATAAATACAAAACATATATTCACTAAAATAACTAGTTAATTTTTTTTTCCAAACTGCAGAGTAAGTGTATTCCATATATCATGGGAATGTGAGAAAGACAAGTCTTACAGAATGCCCCTGGCAGACAAATAATGCTTTTCAACAAGTTACAGTGGAGCACTTATTTCACTCAGTGAGGTACAAGTGAGATTCAGGGTATTAAAAGTGAACCAGTGAATTTTATAATAGCGCTATTCATCACTCAAAATTGGAAACACCAAATATCTTTCAAATAGGGAATGAATAAGCAAACTGTAGTTTATCAATACAGTGAAAGATTACTTAGCAATAAAATGGAATAAACTGAATATTCAGAGAACAACATGATAATTTTACTTATGCTAGTGAAGTAGGAAATTCAGAAGTTTATATGTGGAATAATGCTATTTACATGAGATTTCAGAAAATAACAACTACAGGAGGAGAAAATAGTTCAGTAGTTGTCAAGGTATGGTGCTGAGGACAGAATTTATGACAAAGTGGCATAAAGAAATGTTTGAGAGTAATAATGCATATGCTTGTTATGTTGATTGTGGTGACTGTATAAGACCTGAACAGAAGAAAGGGTGAATTTTCTGCATGTAAATTGGATTTCAAAAAAGTATCCCCACATTTGTACTCATGAACAGACACGAGTACACTAACAGTACTGTTAACAGTGAGAGGGAAAGAGTGGGGATAATGGGCACACAACCACCCCTTGGGTACCATGTTCACTACTGGGGAGGAGAGAGCTGGCTTGCTAGAAGCTCAGACCTTGTCTTTATGCAATTTACCTATGCAATAAATTCTCACATGCACCCCACAACTCCAAAATTAAAAATGTATATATATGTATATATATAATGAAACACATGCACAATCCCTGATGACATCTGTATTATCAATACCATGGTCAATTCTTGATGACATCTGTATTAACAATATCATGGTCATTTATCTGTGTTTATCTTCTGGGCTTTTCAACATCATAAAGTATGACTACGCTTTCATCAAATATGCTTTCTATTTGACTAACGTGATACCACGTCAGTCAAAATGCATACTTATTTGCTGTTTTCTCCTCCACTGCTCAAATTCTAAAGGTTGGCATCCCTGATCACTCTATCATTTTCTGTTACTCCACACTTGCATGGTTAACAGATACACACTAGAAAGACTACTTATTATCTACTTGCATTGACTACTAAATATATGACCTCTTTTCTGAATTATTTTTAACTCAGTGTCTTGTTACCAACCATCTACATATATTTTATCTAGATTGTTGAATGGACAGCTCAAACTAAACATGACTAAAATGGGAGTTATTGACACTCCCTCTCCAAATCTGTTCCTCCATATCTTCTCCCATCACAGCTAATAATACCACCATCAAGAAATTGTTCAAGTCAAAAATTTAAAAATGTTACTTTAAAAAAAATTCCATGTGGAAGCCTTCACAAAATTCTGTTTACTATACTTCTAACCACACACCAAATATTTACCACAGGTATTAATTCTATTTATTTCTAATTCATGCCACTGTACTCTCTTACCTCTACTCCTGGGCTCAAATTATTGTCCCCCCAGATTTCTCAATAGCTGAGATTATAGGTCTAAGCCACTGTGCCTAGCCTGCAAAGTCTTGAATCTATTATCACTGCTTTGCTTTTTTTGAAAACATATGTCATTTGTCACAGAACAGAAAGAGTAATTTTTTTTCTCTTTATTTCATTACTGAAATGTAGAGTCCAAGTCAGGATTAGGTACATGAGTAGTCTACATGTAGTTGAAGTTCGGGTCTCTCAACTGGTCCTCACTTCCTGTGGTTTAGGATCAGGTACCCTTTGTGATGACATTTGCCTTTGTCTCTCCCTCCCTCCCCTGGCAGTATCCTGTGACTGCCATCACTCCTTGTAGCATTGTGATAAAAGTTCAGAATCCACTTATGAGTGAGAATATGTGGTATTCAGTTATTTGTTTCTGTGATAGATCACTAAGTATGATGGATGCTAACTCTGTCTACTTTGCTGCAAAGTCCATAATTTTTGGCTGTGTAATACTCCATCATGTACATGTACCACATTTTCTTTATCCAGTCCACTTTTGATTGGCAGCAGAGTTGATTCCATGCTTTCGCCAATGTGAATAATGCTGTAATAAATATGCATGTACAGGTATCTTTTTAATAGAATGATCTAAGTTTCTATGGGCATATTCCCAAAAGGGGGATTGTTGGGTCGTAGGAAAGGTCGATTTCTAGTTTTGTTTTTTTTGCTCCAGACTGTTTTCCATAGAGGTTGGATTCATTTGCACTCCTAACAACAATGTAGAAATGTTCCCTTTTCTCCACACCTACACCAGTATCTGTTGTTTTTTGATTTATTAGTGATGGCCGTCCTTACTGGAGTTAGGTGATATCTTAACGTAGTTTTAATCTGTATAAACAACCCTATTAAAAAATGAGCAAAAGACATAAATAGACACTTCTCAAAGGAAGACATACGAGCAGCTAACAGATGCATGAAAAAATGCTTAACCTCAGTAATCATCAGAGAAGAGTAATTGTTTTAATGTTAATATTTGATCCTGAGAAAATATATTATTTTGATCTTTTCTACCACTTTATTTTCAGAGCAAAGAGCATATAATAGGTGCAGTTTTATATAAATTAAATAAATGATTGCTCACTTAGAATATATTAAAATCACATAATCAAAACTAATATACATGCCTCTGTGTTACTTCATGGATTGTGGTTTATACCACATTATGTGAACACTTGTATTAAACTTAATACTTCTGCCCTACCTTATGTTATCTTTCCAATTTGTATCTTAAATTAGTAAATTACTGCTCATTCTGTACTATATACCATAAAATTATTACATAATTGTATATGTTGTGAAAGAGTAGAAAAACAACTAAAGATTTTAAAAAATTAAATATTATGATTTAAGCAATCCAAAGGGAGTTTTAAAAATGTATAGCCTATTTGGCATAGAGAAGAGTAAAATGTCTATAAAAAATATTATACAGATAACATCCTCCAATCTCCATGCAGTAAAATTTTAAACTCTTTTAAAAATAATCATAAAGTTTATGTACGTTTGGAAAATGAAAATCTTACTACTGAGTAATTATTTTATGAAAGAATGAAATAGACAACTATGTTAACAGTGTTTGCACATATCAATGTTTCTGAGTGACATCAGAACTGAGATCACTGAGACTCAAAAAACAATTTTTTAAGAGAGAAAGAAGGATTTATTGGGAGAAAAGAAAAGTTCCCACAGTGGGAGGGAACCCAAAAGGGTTGCCCTGGACTCAAAGTTTTAACTGTAAAGTCATATATCAGAAAATAACGAACATACAATTGAATGAGCTAAACAGATTAGATATTCAACAAATATGTGTCAAATAAATCCATGTGAACTGTGAGACAATGTTATTACAGCACATGTTTACATTTGTTTTACTTTCATACAAACTACCTCATTTTCTTATGTAGTAAACATTTCTATCAATGATGATTCTTTTTCCCTTTTTTTTGGTATTTTTTCTTTTAATTATTTTCTTTTAAAGATGTGGGGTACAAGTCAGGGTTAGTTACACAAATGTTCATTATGCAGGGACCCTTGTTGATGAGGTGTGCCCCCCTTCCCCAGGCAGAGTCTCAATACTGCCAATCCTGCTTCCCCGCCCCCTCCTGGGAATTTCTCACTGCTGCCAATAATTTCCTTATAGTATAGTGATAATTTTCAAGGTCTGCTTCACTACATAATGATAAAAGGTTTAATCCATCAACAAGAGATACCCACCTTAAACATATATACACCCAACATAGAAGCACCAATTTTCATAAAGCAGCTTCTAGGTAAACTTAAAAAAGATATTGACTCTAACACTGTCATAGCTGGGGACTTAAATATCATACTCATGATGCTAGACAACTCATCAAGACAAAAAATCAACAAGGAGATCCAGAACCTTAATGTAACGCTTTACAAAATGGACTTAACTGATACCTACAGAACACTCCACCCAACAACTACAGAATATACATTCTACTCATCACCACATGGAACGTACTCTAAGATCAACCATATCCTCAGCCATAAATCATGCATAAACAACTTTCACAAGGTTGAAATTCTGTCATGCACCTTCTCAGACCACAGTGGAAAAAAAAATAAATATCAGCACCAACTAAGCTCTCCCAAAACCCACAAAGACATAGACACTAAACAGTATGATGTTAAGCAATTCCTGGGTCAACATGAAAATCAAAACAGAGATTAAAAGATACTTGGAAACAAGTGAAAATGAAGAAACATCTTACCAAAACTTCTGGGATGTCATGAAATCAGTCCTAAGAGGGGAATTCATATTTCTACAAACACATACGAAGGAAATGGAAAGATCACAAGTAAACAGCCTAACCAATCACTTAAGGGAGCTGAAAAAGCAAGACCACCAAACCCCTAAGTTCAGCAGAAGAATCCAGATCACCATAATAAAAGCCCAAATCAGAGACATAGAAGACAAAAAGATAATACAAAAAAATCAATGAAACAAAAAGTTGGTTCTTTGAAAGGATAAACAAGATTGATGGTCCCCTAGCTAGACTGACCAAGAAAAAGAGAGAAAAAGCCAAAATAAACACAATCAGAAATCCAAATGGTCAAGTCACAACTGACCCAGAAGAAATACAAAAAACTATTAAATGATTCTTTTTTTCTAAACATCTATTTTTCTGGTACTAGATATACCATAGCAGCTTTCCTTTGTTTAGTGCAAGCACACACACACTTAGCTAATATGTATCTAACATATCGAGCAGAGCACTGATCAGTGTACTTATGTTCTGAAGTTGGGAAAAAGAAAAAAGTAAACTTTCTTAAAGGATTAGGGAGATCAGAGCTCAACACTCACATATGAATTAGTGTTTGCTTACTCTAGCTAGAATGTAGACAGTAACTCTTATGGTGTGTTGGGTGGAAGAGTTCTCAGGAAGTTATTTCCTCAGTGGTAGGGCACTCTACTTAACGCTACTGGATAAATTAAGTTAATTATTTGATTATATAATAACAAACCTAAAAGTCTAAGTTCACAGAACTATGTACCTCATCAGATTCAAAAAGAGTATTACGCCTAGACTCCCTTCTCTAAATTATGTTGAGAGAGAGAACCTTGTAATGTACAAGAGAGACATCTTGAATGACTTTCGTGAGATAAATGAGTTACCGATCGCACACCAGCCTCTGAGCTCTTGTGAACTAAATATGCTCCAGAGCAAGTAACAGAATCTTATTGTGTGTCGAATTGTGATTATTAGCTATTACTCAAAGTTTTATTAGCAAATCCAGAAACCTGAAATCCTCAGAAATGTTCTTTTCATACCCTATGTCATCACAGAATGCTTTAAAGTTGTATATGGTAAAGTTTGAGAATTAAATAGGAATAAATATGTACGCTTTTTTTCCAGAAATTTTAGGTGTATCATATTTTCTTTCATGTTGTATATAAAGAATATCATTATTTTTACTTCATCGTTAAAATGACTACTTGGTTATAATTCACTAGACAAAAGTGATGTCAAACACTGTAAATATTACTTAATTTTATTCTGTCCTTTATTGCTAAAGAAGATAAATTATTAGTATACTCATTAAAATAATATATTAAAAAAAGAATGATGCTGACTAAACAACAAATACAGGCAGGAGACTAAACGACATCTAGAATAAATTATTTATTTTTTAAAATATAAGTTCAAAAAGTGGATGACAAGACACTTATGTGTTTAATATAAAAACTCTCTTAGGCAGCAGAATCTTATAGGCATTCATATGATAATTACACTAAGTTAACAGAAAAATTAGATGAGGAAAAAAGAAACTTAAAGAAAATATTCAAAAATTGGAAAAATACTAACTTATTGTCACTGTGAGAAACTGTATTTTGACTAATGTGTGTTTATAATATTCCATTTGACTTGGTTGTATAAAAGAATTACGACTACATAATATATAATAATCAAAAATGATTTTTAAATCATTTAAGTTATAGTAGGAGAACTCAAATGGTTTTGGCAATCATACCATCTCTTCCTAGCACATCTGTATACCTATATAAGGTACGAGGAAGATAGATACTGAGAAGGATAAAACATTGTTTTGCAGTAACCTACATCAGATGGAGCCTCTGAAAAATCATTAAGACAGAAATCAACCATTTGTCCAGACACAGAAGTTTCAAGGAATTTTGAAATTATAAGATTTTAAGATATATTTAACCATAATTCAGTGTCATGTCACACACACACACACACACACACACACACACACACACACACATTTAAATCAGTCCCCATCCTTAAAATAGGAGAATTACTGAGTATGTGAATCCAGATTAATTTTTCAACATTTGCAGTTAGGTCCTGAATCTCAGCCTCAGGATGGCCAGCCCTCAATTGAAGGAGATGAGGGTATTTGTAAACATTGTCAAAGGTATTTTCTGATTTTTCATGCTTTGTTATAAAATGATAATTAGTAAATATTTTTCATTCAGTGTATCACAGATGCCTAGGATACAAAACCTAATTTCAACAGTTCATATAACTACTTACAAATTCCACTGTGGCTATCAAATACCAGTACATCCTCTTATACCTGTATCCTATTCTGATTCACCACAGGTTTGGCTTTATCCTTCAAGGACCTTAAAGCACAAGCTACAAACTGAATTTCTCTTCCATCAAGGGAAGTAACTTGATGATTTATAAACCCACAACGGACATTCACTGGCAATTGGCAACCCCACGGAGGACATAAACTTTCAGGCAGTTCTGTTTTTCTGCTCCTGTGGGTGGAAGCAACTTCAAGAGACAGTACTAAAAAAAGTTGCAAGTGGAATAAAGCTGCACAGATTGAAGGATAGGTAAGAAAGTTTGTAAAAGGGATACAAAGGGCTCTAGTGGAATCCTAATAATGTCAGACTGCAGAAAGTTCAGTTGTCACTACCAAATGATGTATTATTGAACCTTCTTATCAACCTATTTGTTCCACAATTGGAGAGAAATGGAAGAATGAGCACTGAAACTTCTTGTTTCTATCAGCATATATTTTTCTTTAACTTTCACAGGTCAAAAGCAAATTGTATGTCATTAGCTAATACTAATACTAAGAAGCTAAGAAAAACCATTTTTATACATAAAAGAGTAAATTGGTAAAGCCATGATAGCATATAGGTGACAAGTGTATAAGGCATACCAGATTTCGCAAATTTAGTATGCCTTTTTAAACATATTTATTGAGGTATAATAGACATAACACAAAGTACACATATTTAAACGGTATAGTTTGAAAACTTTTGACACTTGTATAAATTCATAATTCATCATCAAGGTAATGAACGCATCTATCAGCTTCCAAATTTATATTGACCTCTTTATAGTCAAAGATCATAAAGTTCTTACTTTAACCCAACATTTCCACTACATTAATCCACCCCCCCCTTTTTTTTTTGCATTTTTCTAGAGTTTTGCAAAAAAAAGAATCATACAGTGTAAATTCTTCTTTAAGGGGAAAGGCGGGAGGATCTGGCTGCTTCACACAGTATAATTATTTTGAAATTTATTCACATTTTGTCATTTTAAACTATGTATCCTTATTTTTTCTGAGTAATATTTTATGGTATAGACGTAGCACAGGGTGTTAGCCATCCACCTGCTGATAAACATGTGTATGGTTGTTTACAACTTTTTGGCTATTACAAATGAAACTATAATAAACATTTATATTTATGTCTTTGTATACATGGATGTTGTCTTTTCTCGCTGGTAAATAAGTAAGAGTGGAATGACTGGATCATATATGAGACTTATGCTTCACTTTTTAAGCAATTGCCAAACTGCTTTCCAAATAAACATATAGCTTAATTTTTCATGAACAGCATAAGAGTTTTCAGTTTCTCTACTACTTTATTAATATTTTATACAATTAGTATTTTTACTTTTACTCATTTCAATATGTTTGTAGATGTATTATGCTGCAATTATATCTTGCATTACACTTATGACTATGTTATCGACTCGTGCTAATCTGCTATCCATTTATATTCTTTGTTAAAACATCTGTTCAATTGTTTTGCCCATATTTAATACAATTTTTATCTTAGGATTGATTTTGTAATACATACATTTAAGGTATATGCTCCTTATATCGTTTTATACTCATAATGTATTTCAAGAGTCAGAGGTTTTAAATTTGGATAAGATCCAATGTATTAATTTGTTATTTGTTGTTGTGTCAACATATATCAATAAATGTCATAGCATTTGATAATAAATGTTTGGCTATAAGTATGAACAAATACTTGGCTATAAGTATATAATCTATTTCAATTATTTTTTCGTATATGAGTCAGGGTATAAAATGAAGATTTTTTTTGAACAGTAGGGATAACCAATTGTCCCAGTAGCAATTGTTAAAAAGAAATTTTTTCCAATGCACTTTTTTTCTAAATGAATTATCCACGTAAGTGTTATTCTATCTGAACTTTCTATTCTGTTTCATTGATCTATTCATCTGTGTTTGACATCCAGGTCATATTGTTTTGATTACTGTAGAATCATAAGTCTTAGAACCAGGTAGTGATATTCTTTTTTTCTTAATTTTCAAAATTACTTTACTTAATCGAAGTTTTTAAATGTTCATTTGGATTTTAGAATGAGATAATCAATATCTACCCAAAAAAAGCATATTGGATTTTCATTGCATTGAAAATACAGAACAGTGTGGAAAGAATTTGTATAGTTATGATAGTGAGCCTTCTGAATCACAAATAAAGAGCATCTTCCTCTTGTTAGTTATTCTTTGACTATCAACAATCATATAGGCCTCCCATATATTTAGTGAGATTGATCTCTATATCCACATTTTCAATGCTTTGCTGAATGGTAAATTTGTATTTTAATTATTTGGTTGTTGCTGCTAATTTACAGAAATGCAATTATTGTTATATATTTACTATGGTCTTGCTATTTTTTTCTTAGCTATAGTAGTTTTATTATAGATTTTATCATATTTTTGATGTATATAAACAGGTTGTCAATGAATAAAACTTTTGTCTTCTTGATCTAGATATCCTTTTAAAAATATTATTTTCTTGCTTATCGTTTGTCAATACAATATTCAATAGAAATGATAGTTGTGGATATCTGTATCTTTCTGGCTTTAGGTGAAAAACACTCAGCCTTTAATCATTAAGTACAAATTACCTGCAAAAATTTTGAAAATGTCCTTTTTCATTTGAGAAAAATGCCTTTATTCCTAAATTGTTGAGAGTTTTTATTAGGGAATAATATTAGATTAACTTAATATTTAGGCATCCATATTGACTTTTTTTTTTTTTTTTCTGAGTTGGAGTCTCACTCTGTCGCCCAGACCGGAGTGCAGTGGCCGCTCCCGGCCAAGCAGCCTCGACCTGCTGGGCTCCGGAGATCCTTCCGCCTCAGCCTTCCGAGTAGTCGGAATTACAGACATGCACTACCACGCCCAGCTGATTTTTTTTTTTAATTTATTGTAGAGATGAGTTCTCGCTGCCCAGGCGGGTCTCGAACCTGCGGGCTTAGGCAATCCACTCACCTTAGTCTCCCAAAGGTGCAGGATTACAGGCTGAGTCACTGAGCCTGGCAAAATACCGTGTTTATTACGTCAGCATAATCTATATTATTTTGACTAATATATCAGATATTTATTTTTTTTCAAAAATATTGCTCATAAATAAGAAGCTTTGCCATAATAAGTCTAGAATATATCCTCTTTTTGGCCCCGTGGACTAAAATTTGATTAGTACCTCACTGTGGATGCCATTCATTTAAGAGTAGTTGCTTTCTTTAACCAAGTTGTCTTTTGTTTTCTAGATGCTAGTGAATTCTCTCTCTATCTTTGGGGAATTGAGTGAAAGGTATGATTCTTCTACTTTGCTTATTTATTATGCTTAAACATGACGCCAAAGTGTGATAGAATCTAATTGTACTTCTTGGATTTTCAGAACTTCTAAACTTCAGTTTTGAGGAAGCTGAGAAAAATATCAAAATAGTAATAACATAGTTATCAGTAATTATAATATTAGTAGTAATTATAATGAATCTGAAATGTGCCAACTCAAAATACATGATTTGTTTACTTGGGATAACTCTGCTGATAAATAATTATTATAGAACATTCATGAACACATATTTAAGTTTTGTTCTGTAAGTAAGAGGTATTAACTTTTAAAGTATTATTCTATGGACTTTAAAGAAAACTTTGAATTTGAATACACAAAGCCACCAAATATACTTATGATTGAAGGTAGCAAAAATTAATTGTGTTGAACACATGAGTTTTTAATACTTTGGATTATGCATCCTTAGAAAGAAAGAAACACTGAGTTTTCAAAAGACACTTTTATTTCTACTTTTTTAAAGCAGGTTTTTTTTTTTTTTTGAATTGTCTACTAGTGCTGGCTAATCATTCCCTAAGGTTCCTCCTTCTCCAGTAAAAAGGAAAAAAAAAGTTATTAAAAACCGTTAGTCATAGATTTCCTAAAAATTGCAGATAAGGGTGAGTGCTTTCATTGTACCTTCAAATCAAATCCATCTTATATATAAGCAGATTTGATGAGTAGACTCTATGCTTTTCTACTATATTTCCTCTATATCGCTCATGTATGAACAGATTAGGTGAGTACACTATATGCTTTTCTACTATATTTCCTCTACATCTCTCCATTTGACACAAGCAAACAGACCTGGAAGAAAGCACCCACCACTTCTTAGATGTCTATGCACAACCAATCACAACTTGTTAACATAATGTAAAATATTTAGTCTTTTAGCCAGAAGTGACACTATTTTAATAGTAACACAATTTTCCCCAGACACCTTGGACTTTCTGTAACAAGACATTGTAACAGATGCTAGTGAGTTACCTCTCTGTCTTTGGGAAATTGAGTGAAAAGCCGTTCACAGCTGCACTTTTCTACAGAAAGACTCAGAGAAAGCAAAAGAGTTCACATATAACCTCATTAAATAAGACAGCAAGTCTAAGTGGCATACAAAGCTATTAAACAAACTAGATTGGTCCATAATAATAAGAAACATATTTCACATCTGTTGCACAGTGCAGAGCTTTTAACAAGTAATAGGCATAACGTGCTGGAAAATAGTTGCTGTTCCCCATCAGTATATCATTGTCAATGGTAGTGCTGTCTCAAAAGAAGCACTTATCTCATACATTTTATTGCTTGATAGCTTGCTGATTGCTTTTACAAAGCAATAAATTGATGGCCTGATTCAGCACTGACATTAGGTTATGTTCATTTTCAGTGATTGATGCCTTGAATTAGAACTCTTGTATTCTCCTCTGCTTTGGAATATGAAATTCTAAACAGGCCTGTCTGATGTCACAAATAAAGCAGTATAACCGATGCCAAATAAGCTACATTTATTTACTTAAATAACGAACTGGCTTTTCCCTTTAATAACATTTTCATAATTTATATTTTAATGTCTCTATTCCCAATTAAATGGTCTAGTCAAATTTTTAAAAAACTTGGAAAATAAGATGTAGTTCTTAATTTTTAATTTGCTGTTTCAAAGCAGATCCAGGAGAGTGAATAAAATCAAAATATGTAAATTGTTAATAAATCAATTAATTGAATGATTCAACTACTTCAAGTTTAAAAGATAAAATATATCTGTTATTTTTTATTAACTGGAATAATTGTTTTGCTTTTAAAATCTAAAATAGTAATGAAAATAGAAAAGTAAAAATAAGTGGAATAATGCAAAAGCAGAGCTATTATTTCCATTTATATTATTTTCACCTTTTATCAGAAAATTGAATATAACCTTGATTAAAAATATTAACATGAACCATATTCTCATAGAAACTAGCAAATTTACTGGCAAGATTTTAATAGTTAAACAAGTTTATTTTCAGTCCAGAATATCAAACGCCAAGCAATCTAATGTAAAATTAAACAATCTCTCAGGACCAGTAGTTCTCAGGTGAGCATGATTTTACCTCCAGGGAACATTTAGCAACATCTGGAGACATTTTTGGTTGTCACATAAGAGCACTGTATTTATGGGGTGGCAGCTAGGGTTGATGCTAAATATATATATAAAAAAATTATGAGACCTAAAAAGTCAATAGTGAAGTTGAGAAAACTTGTTCTACATATTTTGAGGTATAAATTGGGACCCTCTGCTTGTCAGTCCCCTTATTCTGTTAAAATAAATATCTTTACAAGATAGATACATGAGGAAAGACCTACCCTCTCAAAAAATATTTTTTTTTGAATGGTGGTCCCCTTTGTTAGTGTTCTATTAAAAGGAACTTATCAGCATCGGTGTACCAGCTAGTGTTGTTGTGAGAGCTTGTGTTGGGCTTCAGTTATTTATTTATTTATTTATTTATGGAGATTTTTTCAACACATTTGCCTGTTTCATGATGAGTGATCTACAAGCACAACTGCCAATACCACGCTGTGTGTTCAGCACTTTTTGACCAAAACCCAGCATAACCACATGCTCCACCCACCCCCCTCCCCCATTCACTCAATCTCGCCCTGGACGACTTTTATTTTTGTTTCCCTGGATGAAAAATATCCTCAAAGCAAAATGTTTTGCTGATGTGGAAGAGGCTAAATCAAAAAATAACAGAAGTACTAAAAAGTGTCAAAATTGACAAGTTCAAAAACTGTTTTGAGCAGTAGAAAAAGTGTCTCAACGGTGTATTGCATCAAAAGGAAAGTACTTTGATGGTGACTGAGCTCAAACATATAAAAATAAATACCCAATTTTTTAATAAATAAATTCCTTGTTGGGTGGCCCTCCTTGTACCTTGTCCATTTGGCTATGACTTGAGCCTGTGTATCTCACTCCTGGCCCTTATTAACAAAATAAAACTGGAGCCTATGACCATGAACAGATAACGGGTAGGTGGAATAGAGAATGGATTAAAATGGATGACCTCAGTCATATTAAGTCTAGCAAATTTGACTAGCAAATTTGTATCAGATAAATTAAAAATGGGTAATTCATAGGAGTAAGTGATGAGCTATTTTTATGATACTGTTAATTTAATAATTAAAATTGAACTTCTCGTGTAAAAGTAGGCTTAGGTTTCTGACAAAGCTTTTAAATCCATATGAAAAACATGTGTAGACATATAGCTATGTGTGAGAGCCCTATAATAGCATCTCCTTTTTAAATTGTTTCATGCAATTTTTTCTCACACTAGTATGGGAATAGAATAAGTGTGTGTGTAAAAGAGAGAGAAAGAGAAAACATCATGGAGCATTGTGTGTTATATTTGACTTATTTATGGAGATATACAATAGATTAGAACTTAGAAACATTTTTAAACAGTAGGTTCAAATAGCACTTTGTTTTAAATAAAGACAAAAATAGTAACTTAGTTGACTAAAAATTGAGATGAAATTTTTACTATGTACACATGCCTGAAAATTTAGATTATATCAAGATGCAGTAAAATGCTGAAAAAAAGTGTTCGGACAAGGCAAACTTGACAGAGTCAAAGTATTTTTGAGACATCTCATAGTTTCTCTTTGATGCTCTTCCTATTTGCCTGGTTCCTAATTCCTAGCTACATATTTTTGATGTGCATATGCAAGCATTTTTGAAGAATAGATTCTGAGAAACAGAGCTTCTGAGAAAAAATTAGGATACTTAAATTTATATAAGAGCACTAAAATACATTAATAAAATCTATAGAATTTTCACTCTCACTCATAAGGTTGCAATTGCATTTATTTATTTATTTATTTATTTATTTATTTATTTATTTACTTATTTATTTATTTATTGAGTTGGAATCTCACTCTGTTGCCCAGACTGGAGTGCAGTGGCTGCTCCTGGCCACTGCAACCTCGACCTGCTGGGCTCCGGTGATCCTTCTACCTCAGCCTTCCAAGTAGCCGGAATTACAGGCATGCGCTACCACGCCCGGCTGATTTTTTTGATTTACTGTAGAGATGAGGTCTCACTGCCCAGGTGGGTCTCGAATCCGCGGGCTCAGGCAATCCACTCATCTCAGCCTCCCAAAGGCACGGGATTATAGGCTGAGCCACCGAGCCCGCTTGCAATTGCATTTATAATGAGCATTTAAAGATATGCAATAAGCAGATAGGTTAATCAATCATTGATTTTATGATTATCATTTTTTCTATTATTTTTTTACTTTGCTGATTTATATAGTCTTGAGCACTAATACTTTCTGGAAGTTTGCATTACTGTGCTGAATACTAGAAATAAAATATTTAAAATATACTACTCATCTTCAAATATTTCAACTGTAGACAAATTCGTTATTTTAATATGTAATCACTTATCATTTAATAATATATTTTTCTCTGTGTTATTGTTTGCTCATCAAGGGTGCAATACCCAAAAATCTTCTGTTAAACACTTTCTTAAAGACTCATGTGTGTATGGATATGTCCACCTTAGTCTTACAGGTAGCTGGAATTTACAGGCACGCACCACCATGCCCAGTTAAATTTTTGATATTTTGTAGAGATGAGGTTTCATGAAGTTTCCCAGACTGGTCTTGAATCCTGGGGAATACTCTCACTTCCGCTTCCAAAGTGCTGGGATTACAGGCATGAGCCACTGTGCCCAGCATACTTGTTTAAATTGATGAAAAATATTTTCTGGTGACTAATACTGGATTTCTTTTCAAGTACTGTAACTTACTGTTTCTGGGCTAGTCAACTTAAAAAAATATATTACTTAACTTTAACTTCAATTGTTTAATCTATAAAATAAAACAAATGTTAGCGCATAAATTAAATGATGGGCATTTGGATTACTTGAGATAACACATTAAGAACTTGGCAGAATTTCTGTCATATAATTAAGTGCTTAACAAACATGTAAATTTTATGTTCATAAACAGAATACTTAGCAATTCATAGATATCTTTAGCTATGACACCATTTAGGGGGAACAAGAATCTAAATACATGTCTGAAGTGTTACTATAATGTTCACAAGTCCCGTAAATATTGGGTCAGGGCACTAAAAATGCTGCATATTGTATAATCATACTGTAGTAATGGAAGAATCTTATAGAATAAGACTTAGAGAAAATTATTTCTGCCAAAAACCAGTAGAGGATTTTCAGGCCTTTATAACAAATGTGAGGACATTTACTTCTGAGATGCTTTGTACTCTCATGTTACCCTTGACAGCAGGCAGGACTGACTTGAGACGCCTCAGCATTTGATGGACATGGAGATTACAGTAACCTTCAGCAAACAGTTCTTTAAGATATACAACAAACCCCCCAAACCTCCAAGAATGCCATGTCAGTAACCTTAGACACAGGAGACTGAGAAGAAGTAATGGCAACTTTAATTTTTTTCTCTTGTTCCCAGGAGTTTGCATGCCACAGATTGTGTGTTACCGGAGAGACAGAGAAAGTAATCTGGAATATATAACTCCTCCAACATATGGAAAAATTAGATGTTCCATGGAAATCTATATACAGATAAGGGTCAAAAAAAAAATGTGTCCCAGTGTGAATGCTATGTGATAGTGAAACACCTGAAAAGATAATGTTTCCTAGATGAATTAAAACAAGAGGTAGATTATGAATGCTTTCACATTTTTAGTTTTTATGAATGTGTTCTTTTCATTTTCTAAAGAAAGGCATGTAAATGTTATTAAGATTAAGATCTTACGCACATAGAAATATACAATTTAGAAGGATATTTTTGGGGCCAAGTTTATTTTACATTAAAATAAACAATAATATGTTGGATTAAATATCCAACTCACAGGTAGGCTTTCTTTGAACCTATTGGTTAAAACTAAACATAGATATGTAGCAGACAGCATTTTAAAATTGGTGCTTAGGCTTATAGGATCACTTACTTCATTAAGGCATTTCTCTTACACAATAAAACATGTGGTATTAATATAAAGCACATAGGTGAATGAGGAAAAAATAAAGCAAGTGAGTATAGAAATAGGGAATGGAGTTATAGACATACTGACATTGTCAGCGAATAAGATGAAAGAAAAGCAAGGCACAGATGGAACTGAATCACACCTTAGTGTCTGCTGAGACCTTACAATCTAAGACAGCGTGCCTGCACAACACACCTGATCAATACTCCATACAAACTCTAACACAATCTCAAATACAGCCTTCTTCAAGAATGTGAAGCTAGAGTAATTGTTCATGTCTCTAAATTATCTTATCACTTTTTACCTCCTTTGGGTCACATGCCATGATCTACCTTATAGTTACTTTTGTACATTTTCTATCGTCTAGTGATTGCTATCACTAGGAGGGCAGCCTTTGAATTTTTTATCATTTCATTCTCTGGTTCCTTAGGCAGAACACTTTGACCACAGTGGACTCTCAAACAACACAGTTGAATAAGTGCATGATAAGGAAGAATTGAATAGCTGAGAGGATTTACTCCTGAAACATTTTGAATATTTGAAGAAGCTGGGAAGCTTGCTTCAAAGTCTTTAAAATTATAAGTGATTTGATATGCCTCTCCTGTGATTGATCCCTCACAGAGATCAAACATCAAACGCTTAATTTCATATGTCAAGGAACCTGTGAATTGAATTAGGTTCTGACCACTTGAAAAAAAAAAGAAATGCTAATAACGGGGAAATAATGTGTCTTAACTAGTGTGTAGTGCATATATTAAAATTCAGCATTTTACACACAGAGAAACGCAATACATATCAAAGTGGAGAAACTTTAATGTAGATAGGTAGTCTGTTTAGTGAGACTCATTAGATTATTAACATTATCTTAATGCATTTTAAAATACTTAATTGCTGTCATATTTTAATAACTAAACATAATGCATATCTACTTCGCCTTTAAACAAGAATTCTGTAATGGTCAAGAAAATATACTATAAAAATTGCATTTATGATATATGGAACACACTAGTTTATTGAAGTTCAGTGAGTGTGCCACAAATATACTGATAACTTGATACAGAGAAACCTCAATATTAAAACCAGTATCCAAAATACATGAGAGTGAAACTGACAGTACAAAGAGTATCAAAGTTGCTTTGTATAATACAGAGTTTGCAATTAAAATGTATTATCTTTATGAAATCTTCCTATTAGAATTTTAAAATTTAGACCTGAAGTTGTGCTTGGCAAGCATTTGGAAAATACCACAAGTCATTACTCTAATATATTCATAAAACTATTTTTAAAAATTACAATATATGGCAATGGACTTCCACTTTCTTCTTAAGGAATGACAATTATGTACTCAAATTAGAAGTGTCATTTTGTAATTCATGAAATTATTTTTATAATAGTTCAAAGTTAGTATCAACAGAAAAATAAGTTTTATTTTTCATAACTGAATTTTCTAATCAAAATAAAATCATTTGCAAATATTATGTAAATAATATGAGTATTAGTTTTTTGTGATGGTTGATTTTATGTGTCAACTTGACTGGGCTAAAGGATGCTCAGAAAAAAGTAATTTTTTAGATATATAAATTATTGGATAAGTATATGCTTACGAAAAAGGGAACTAGATACAATTTAGACATGAGGTTCAAATCTCTATGTCCTCAATGATAACGTTTCCATGTCCTCTTTATAGGAAAAAAAAGAGAGAAATCAGAGAAAATGTGACAAATATGGCAATAGTCATGTGTATAAGATTGATAGTGTGTCTTATTAGTAACCTGAAATGAGAAAGTGTCCCTAACATTCAATAAATTCGTTCAATATTCCATAAGTATTTGAACCCTGATTTTTTCTAAACTTTTATTAGTTTTCTGTGCATAATCTTTTCCCTACAAATCTCATGTTCAAGTCCATGTGAAATTTGACCTATTAGTACACATCTGATTATTGAATTGTTCTCTTAAGAATAAAAGACAAGTTATGATTTAGTTTACTGTTTCACCTTTTACATTTAGTGTTTTTTGCTTATAAGTTCATAAAGAGTAGAATATTTTCTTACTTTCCTTGCATTGTGACTTTGACTACCCATACATAAATTACCGCTTCCATTTCCTAACTCATTATGGAGGAGGGTCATTATGGAAAGTGTATATGGTAATTGTGACTTGAAGATTTTCTATTCACTAATTTGCTAGACGTATACGTATTCTATATAACTGATGGGTGAATACAATTACCAAAAATAAATGAATGGATTTTGAGTACTTTTCTTCCATAATTAGGGAGAATGGGAATTTTATTTTGCTAAACTATTTATATTTCTTTGTCACAATCGCTGTCTCTCTATTTCATTCTCTCTATGTCTGTGCATACATACAAGCACACACATTTTAAATAGAAGTGGGTATTTAAGGGCTTATGTGAATAGATGTCTATTCCAAAAGGAAAGTTGAAAGATTGAATCATACCTTTGCCTCTTAAGTCATAATAATAAATCATTTTAGAATGGAAATAAGCAAAGACTTAGTAAAGACATTTAGACTGAATTAGGAAATGAAATTGTGCCCCCTTTTTCCAAATTTTTAGAAATACTACTTTTCCACAGGTCTTTTAGTAGCAATAAAATGTAACTAACACCCAAATTTGTATTCAATAATTTTCTGAAATTTAGTAGGACAAGAAAAATAAGTTATATGCTTTTATTTTTCTGTTTTTGGAATAAAATATCACCTATCAGTTTAAAGCAAAAGAATCTAGTCTAAAGTCTAAAATGATGTGTAAGATTGCTATACAAATATTTATAATTTTACTATTTCAGTAAAATATGTAAGAATATATCCTTTAGAAAATTCTCATTTAAAATGACATTAGAAATTATTTTTTATATTTTAATAACTAATATTTTTGTTGATTTTCAGAAAAAATGTTAATACAGTGAATGTGCACAACAACTATAAACATGTATCTTTATAATAATTAAATTCTATCTTAAATACAAGGCATTATCTTCCTATCAGGACTTTATATAATAATGCAGACTCAGGACCTATGTGATAAAGAAATATTGTATACCAAAATAAATTTCAAACTCAGGTAATTTTTGTCTTCATTTCCAAGACCCAGTGCAGCTATTCTTATCTAGTTTCTTAGTAAGGTATCTGACTCTTAAGCCTTTAGTAATTGAGTTGATTTGGAAGGATAAGAGTGGATTTCTATTGAAATCCAAGATGGGACTACAGAATAATGTAAAGACAGAATACCTCATTCAGTTTTCCCTTTTAGGGAAATAAATTGTTGTGATTGATGGATTGTTCTGCAGTTGCAAAACTCAAAGCATAGCAGTTAGCATAAGAAAACCAGGAGCAAAGAGAATGGATTATAGTGTAACTTTGTGTAATTTTCTAACTCATAGGCTTTTTAAAAAATTTTACCAGGTTCTTATTAATGTTTGTGTTCACAATAATTATTTTCATGTGGTAAAAGTAACAAAGAACAGTGAATAAATATATTTTATTAATATCTACTTTTGAAAATTCATGTTTTCTAATTGACCTTTTAACTTTTGAATATTTTGTAAAACATATCAACATAAATGAAAAAAAGTAAAGTGAGGCTATCTGTAATATTTGCATTAAATAAATGAGGTTCAGAGGGAAAAAAAGGAGGTTTAAAGTTCACAAACTCCTTCAGGGATACAAAACTATTGTAAATAACTTTTCTAAGAAATGAAAATGTCTCTAAGATGTACAGAATGTCCCAGTCTTCCTAAGTCTGTCTTTTCCCTCTCATCAGCATATAAAACACTTACTAATCTCATATTTAACGAAAGTGCCCAGTTTCTGTTTTCCCATGCTGAAATACCAGATAAAATGTGATTCTAGATGGAAACAACATGAACGACCAAACAAATTCAATTCAATTATGCCTCTGCCTTCCATCTCCTAAATAACCACAAGTATAAATAAATAAATAAAACACCCACCTCTGCCCTCTAAGAATGTGAAAGGAAATAATACGACTGTTAGTCTTCTTGAAAGCATTAGCGCTGTACAACCTATATATCGATCCATTCTCAGGCTTCCCTTTGGGATAGGGAGCTGTTTATAAAAATCCATTTAGATACTCCCTTCTATACATAATTCTTGAAACCCTGTCTGTATACATACCCACCAACCTATTAAATGAGCGTGACTCTCCATAGGCATACAAAAACGGAAAAGTTTAACATAATCTAACAAGAAGCCTTCATGCAAAGGCTAAAAGAAAGCAGTTCCTTCTGTTACAAATGTTTTGCATTTCCTCAAGATGTATTTATCAAAATGCATGCACTCTAAAATATCATAGGAAATCTATTAAAAGATGATTGATGAATTGTTTTGCAGTTGCATAGCTCAAAGCATTTTCTTTTATCCAAGTAAGACATTACCCATAGGGCACTAGGTTTAGCTAAATAAAAAACAATGTTTTCAGTCTCTTGCCAAGTAGTGGCAAATGATGCCTTCCAAGCTTATGAGCTTTAGCGCAACAGCTATAGTAACTGTCATTCACCCATAGATTCATTCTTCAGCCTGAGCTTCCACACATTCACCTTAAGGCTTATGATGAAAGGCTGCACTAAGTAAACCTGAAAATCCCCCTCTAAGCTGGCAAGAAGCTCAAAGCCTCTGAAAAATGACTCATTTTTCAGAACATCATTTTTTATTTGCAAGAGAGTGGGGAGCTATGAATGAAACTAATGGAGGAATGAGGAAGAGAAAAAAAAAGAAAGGAAGAGAAGGAAGAAGACTATACAAAATAGTACTGGATTGTTTTTTTCCTCTGCATTTCTTAATAGTAAATTGTTTGTTATATATCTTAGTGTAATAAAAAGTCCAATTTCACATCTTCATGTTTGACTGTTAAAAGATTTTAAGCCTCATCCTACCCCCTTCCTCTTCTGCCCTATATCTGGGCAAGCTGGTGAGGTAACTCTTGTACCCTCTCCTTTGACATTAGTGGGAGAGTCAAATTATGCAAGTCTTTTCCCACAGGAAGAAACTCTCAGTCCAGTCCCACACCCTTACTAGATTAAAAGTCCCAAATCAGCCCTCTTTCCCTTCTTTCTCCAGTCATTTTCATACAAGCTTATGAGGCTTAGGGCTGCTGTCCCCGGAACCTCCATCATATGAGTAAAAACAGTGTTTACACACTATTGGTCCCTGTGTCTATCAATCTTGGCATTCAATTCAAATTTTGAGTGAGGCTCAATCCTGCTTCCTAAGGATGTCCATAGCATTTAGCCAAATAGTTTACAATTCACTAAATTATCATTCAAATAGAAGGAGTAAAATATAATTTGTACTTCATTGTTCCTTTGAAGGAATTCACCTTCACGTAGAGAAAGAGTAGGCCTGGAGAAAAATGACTGGAAGAAAATATTAATAATGATTATATTATGAATGAATTTTAACTTTTTCTACCTTATTTGTTGTCCAAATTTTCTAAAAAGAACGTGACTTTTATATTAAAAAATCAAATTTTAATTTTGTAAAAAGAAATTCAGTAAATTACTTTCTATCTAAACCATATAGACTACAAATGTAAGGATGCCATTCAAATTCTACGTCAATAAATTCTTTCTGATACATTTGTGGGAACTTAAAATCTAATTCTAAAAGAAGTAACAGACAATACTGTCTTAATTTTTTTGTGTAAACTGAAATCACAGTCTTCTAAGAGAACATGATACGGTCTTATCATAAGAAAACTATTCACAGTTAAGTATAAACAGTGATTTTGAGTTAGACTGGGGATGAAGAAAGTAGATTTTCTAAAATTATAAACGTGTTACATTTTAAACTTATACATATGCTGCTTTTTACAAATATTTTAAAAACAAAATCACAATAAAAGAAAGTTGCACTTATTACAATATAAGGAAAAGATGATGGCAGTTTAAAATAAAATAAAATTATAGAAATATTATCAAAAAATAAAGCCTGTGCTTTCTTGTAATCTCTAGGATATTCATTAAAACAATAGTAAAATACATAGGTAAATATTAAATATAACATTGGGCAAGAACAGGGTATAAAATATGGCAAGTCATACTTTGAAAATTTCAGTACAAATATATGTTATTATAAAATGAATAACCACAATTTTTCTATAACCTTATTTTTAAAAATCTACTTTATTCCCAATCTAGCTCAAAATCACTGTTTATACGTAACTGTTATGAATAATACAAATATGTGATCATAAGACCATAAATGTAATGAAATGCCTTGGAATGAGGATGTAGAAAGATTTAAAGTTTTGTGTGTGTGTGTTTATGTGTATATGACTTACCTCAATAACTAACTTGTGCAGTTGTGGGAAGTCTGTAGTTTGTAGGGCCAACCAGCAGGCTGGAAACTTCTTGGTAAGAGTTGATGCTGCTGTTTTGAGACAAAATTTGTTTTTCTTCAGGGAAACCTCAGTTTTCCTCTTACAGTATTTCAATTGATTAGTTGAGACCTATCTACATTGTGAAGGTTAATATCGTTTACTTAAAGTCAGTTGATTATAGATGTTAACAAAATCTACAAAACATCTTCACAACGGTTACATTACTATTTAATCAAATAAATACTAGATCTGTGACTATTAACTTTAGGTGTCAACTTGGCTGTGTTAAGGAATACCTAGAAACCTAGTAAAGAATTATTTAAGGGTGTGTCTGTGAGGTCTTTTCAAGAGGAGATTAGCATGGGAATCTGAGTAGTCTAGTTGGGAAAGATCCACCCTCAGTGTGGGTGGGAACCACTCAACAGGCCCATGTAGCCCAAAGAGAACAAAAACCAAGAAAAGGCAAATGTGTGGAGCCATCTGCTGAAGCTAAAATATTCTCCTGTTCTGTCCTTGGGCATCTCCAGGCCTTTATACTTCAGAACTTATACCATTAGCTTCTGTGGTTCTGAGGCCTGACTCGACTGAGACACACCCACCAGCATTCCAGAATCTCCAGTGTGCAGATAGCCTGTCTTGATATTTCTCAGTCACCATAATCACATGAGCCAATCCCACCAATAAATCCTCTCTCATATATTTATATATCTCTACTATCTATCTATCTATCTATCTATCTATCTATCTATCTATCTATCCATCCATCTTTATATTCTATTGATTCTATTTACGGAGAACCCTGGCTAGTACTATAGCTTATTTAAGTTGACACATAAGACTCACCATCGAAATCCACCTGCTATGCTTAAACCATAATTAAAGATCAAATAAAGATAATGAAATCAAATTTCAACCTAATATGATACAACTACCTTGAAAACCACAAAAAACATGCTAATCTTTTCTCTAGAAGAGAGTGCAACCCTTTAGATGATGTTTTCTCCTTGAAAATTCTGCAAATTAAATACTGTGATTTACAGTTGACAATTATTCATACATTTTTGTGAGATAAATAGATAAAAAGAAAACCAAAACATTATATGTTTGTATAACATGATAAAGAAGAAATACAGCAAGTCCCCTACATATGAATGAGTTCCATTCTGAAAGTGCATTCATAAGTTCCATTTGTTGATAAGTCCAACAAAGTTAGCCTAGATACCCAAATATCCATCAGCTATATAGTACTGTACTGTAATAGGTTTATAATACTTCTCAACAAATAATATATTTTAAAAAACACAAAAATAAAGAAAGCATTTTTAATCATGCAGTACAGTACCTTGTAAAGATGACAGACATGTGAACTAACTTATGTGACTGAACATGTGAGTACGTTCACATCTTTGAAAGTTTGCAACTTGAAGGTTCGTATGTCGGGAACTTACTGTACTCAATTATAGTTCTTATTTTTGCTACTGGCCACATGGCCTTTGCTTTACAAATATTTATAGATACCTTCTTCCACTCTCCATTCTGTATTCCCTTTGCCTTTGGCAAGCCCCTCAGCTGGTCTTAGTTCTTTGCCTGCTATAAGCTCCAAAGTCTTTAAGGCTTTGTAGTCCTGCCAGAATTAGTTTTTTCTAGGTTTCTTCTACTTTACTCACAGGGCATGGTAGTACTAAGAGACATCTCAAGGGAATGATCGCCTGTATTCCAGAAATATTCTTACCTATACTATGTAGTGGCAACCTAATTTACCCTTGGTAATCAGTATCAATTATTCCAGACAGTAAAAGTAACCCCCTTCTTTGCCTGTTGATGAGAAGCCTAAAGTGAAACATGGGTATATAGGCCACTTCCTCATATAATTTACTTGTGCTTTCATATTCTCTGAATACCAGTCTTACATGCTGTATAGCACTTCCATTTGATGGAGAGTCTAACTTTATGGCTTGGTGTGTCAGACAACATCCTTTTATTATGGGTAGTTCAGGTTGCACGGTAACTTGGTGGTCCAGGGTTAAGGGTTGAGTAAATACTAATGCCCAACAGCATGTCAAAAGTTCTTTTGTAAAAGGAAAATCGTTATCTCCAGAGCATGACAGACAGAACTTTGTTCCAGAATCTTAGGCCTCTAAGCTAGGATTCACAAATGAGAAGGGATTCCCCCAAAATGGAATTTATTTATAAAAAACTGCGTATTTATTATTACATGTTTAAATTTCAGTCATATTCAAAGTACTCTTCATTTAATGCAGTACAACTATCAAGACACTTTTTCCACAGTTCAAAATAGTGTTAGAATTTGTCAGTTTTGATCTCTTTTAGCGCTTCTACCATTGAAAATGGAAAAATTATAGAGAATATCAACAGAAGTTTATTTGAAAATATTAAAATGGGCTGGGCTCAGTGGCTCAGCCTGTAATCCCTGCACTTTGGGAGCCGAGGCAAGTGGATTGCCTGAGCCGTGGGTTTGAGAGCAGCCTGGGAAACTTGGCGAGACCTCATCTCTACAATAAATTTTTTAAAAAAGAAAGAAAATATTAAAGTGAAAAACCTTTGATCAGGCTAGCCAAGAAAAAGGAAAACAAGCCACAAATGACTGATATCAGAAATTAACAAGGGTCATCACTACAGATTTATCTAAATGGTAATAAAGAATACTGCAGGCATGCCACTATATGAGAAAGGAATAAAAGAAACCAGAAATTATTTCTTGGAAAGTGAGACTCTTGTAGTACAGGTTTCCCCCTAAATAAGTGTTCTAGGAACCCATTGGAGTCAGTGGACCAGATAGGGTTGTTGTAAGAGGCTGCTGAAGGTGCTTTCAACATGTTTGCCCACTTCATAATGGATGATTTCCAAGTATACCTGACCACACCAGCAAAACATTTCCCTTTAAGGGTGTTCTTATCCAAGGAAACAAACAAACAGAAAAATAGCTTTGTCGTAAGATGGAGTGGATAGGGATGGTAGGTTATGGGGGTGACACTATTTTTGGTCAAAAATTGCTGAACACTCAGCATGGTGTGATCAGGTGCACTTGCAAATCACCCATTATGAATGAAAAGAATTGGTGCCAGTTATTTAAATTTTTAGTAGAATTCACCAGTGAAACTCTCTGAACCAGTGTTTGACATTGCTGGGAGATTTTTGATTACTTATTCAATCACCTTACAATCATAGGTCTAATCACATTTTTCATTTTATCACGATTTAATCCTTGCAAATTTTGCATTTCTAGAAAGTTTTTTTTCTTTTTTCTGTTCTGTTTAGGTTACCCAACGTTTTACTATAGTACTCTCTTATAATCCTTTTTATTTCTGTAGAATTCATGTCTCCACTTTAATTTCTTATTCTCTCTTTTTTTTCTTAGTCCATCTAGCTAAAGTTTTGTCAATATTATTGATCTTTTCAAATAACTAATATTTAGTTTTGTTGACTTTCTCCCCTTTTTAAATTCTAAAGATGTGGGATACAAGTCAGGGTATACAGGTGGTTTATGTAAAGGTGACGTTTGAGCCTCCCATTGGACCTCCTGGATTAGTATGAGGCACCCTTATTGATGTTATGTGAGCCCCCTGCCCACCTGGCCGTGTCCCACTACAGCCTATCCCTTTCTTGCAGTATTATTCTAGATGTTCAGGGTCGAAATATGAGTTCTTTGTTTCTGTGATAGATCACTGAGTGTTATGGACTCTAAATCCATCTAAGTAGCTGCGAAGTTCTTAATTTTGTCCTTCTTTATGGCTGTATAATATTCCATTGTGTATATGTATCACTTTTTTAATGCAGTCCACTTTCGATGGGCAGCATGGTTGGTTTCATGTTTTTGCTACTGCAATAGGCATGCATGTGAAGATATCTTTTTCATAGCATGATCTCAGTTCCTCCAGATATATTCCCAGAAAGGGGATTGCTGGATCATATGGAAGGTAAATTTCTAGTACTTTTAGGAATTGCCACATTGTTTTCCATAGAGGCTGAGCTAGCTTGCACGCCTCTCAACAGCATAGAAGCATTCCCTTTTCTCCATATCCTCACGAGCATTGATTGTGTTTTGTTCTATTAATTATGGCTCTTCTTACTGGTTAGGTGGTATCTCAGTGTGATTTTGATTTGCATTTCTTTGATGATTAATGAGGCTAAGCATTTTTTATGTGTCTGTTGGCTACTTATATGTCTTCTTTAGAGAAGTGTCTACTCATGTCTTTGCCCACATTTTAATGGGGCTATTTGTTTTTTCCTTTAGACACATTTGAGTTCTTTGTAGATCCTGTATGTTAGGCCTTTGTTTTTCTATCACTTGTTTCATTTATTGTGGTTCCTTTTGATAGCTTTAAGTGCAGTTTGTTCAATTTTTCTAATTTCTTAAGTTATAAAATTAGGTTGCTCACTTAAGATCTTTCTTCTTTTATAATATAATCATTTATAGCAATAAAATTTCCCTTTACCACTGATTTTGCTGTGTCACATGGTTTGATATGCAGTTTTTGTTTTCATTTGTCTCTAGGTAATTTCTAATTTCCATTGTACTCTTTTTCTTTGCTCCATTTGTTGTTTAAAAAGTACGTTTTAAGTTCCAGAATTTTGTGTACTTTTCCATTTTTTTCTGTTATTGATTTTTAGACTCATACTGTTGCAGTTAGAGAAGATTCTTGGTATAGTATTCATATTTTAAAAATCTATTGAGACTTAATTTGTGGCCAAATATATGGTTCATCTTGAAAAATGTCTAAGGCTCACGTTAGAAGAGTAGATATTTTGCTTTCGTTGGGTAGATTATTTTATGCATGTCCATTAGATTTAGCTGGTTTATTGCTTCAATTCCTTTATTTTCTTACTTATCTCCTATCTAGTTTTTCTATTCATTATTGAGAGTGGGCTATTGAAGTAATCAACCATTATTATATGACTCTCTATCTCTTCCTTTGTGTCAATCTTCAGCTCATCTAACGTTATGGGTTGTCATGAGGTAGGTAAATGTTTCCAATTATTCTTGCTCTACTAAAATTGTTATTGATATAATGTTTTGCTTTGTCCACATAATTTTTTTTTTATTTAAAGTATATTTTGTCTGATATTATTATAGCTACTTCTGCTCGCCTTTGGTTACCATTTGCATGAAATATATTTTCTCATTTTTTAACTTTCAATCAATTTGAATTTTAAGATCTAAAAACAACTCTTTTTGAGACAGTATATAATGGATCATATGCTTTTATTCATTCTGCCCATGTCTGTATTTTGATTGGACAGTTTAGACCATATATACTTAAAGTAACTACTGATAAAAAACCATTTATTTCTGTCATTTTACTATTTGTTTTTATTATGCCTCATAGCCTTTCATTCCTAAGTTCTGGCCTTCCTAACTTTTTTGAGTTTATTTGACTTTTGCGGTGAGAAGTTTAAATCTATGTATTGTTTTCTTTTGAATATATTTTATAACTTCTTTGTGATGACCATAGGGATTACATTTATCGTTCTAATGTCATAACACTTCAGTTTAAATGTATACCAACTTAACCTCACTAACATACAAATCTTTGCTGCTTTAATAGCTTTATCGCCATCGCTTTTAGATGTTGATTTTACCAAATTACATCTCTATACATTGTGCACAAATAAGCATAAAGTAAAAATTCTCTGAAATGCACTGATCTCATAAATTATGTAGAAAACGTATGACTTTATAACCAAAGTTACAGTGATACTAGCTTTTGGACTAATTATTGTTTTAATTTTTAAGTACATCCGTTCTTTAAATTATGTAGAAAATAAAAAGTACAGTTGCAAACTCTCATCAAATAATACTAGCTTTATAAATGCCCACTTAGTTACTTTTTTGAAGTTTATACTTCTTTATTCAACTTCAAGTTACTGTCTAGTGTCCTTTCATTTCCCTGGTAAGACCGTAAGACTATTTTGAGCATTTTCTTGCAAGGCAGTTTTATAGTAATAAACTTAAATTTTGATTATCTAAAAATGTTTCCATTTATTTTTCACTTTTGAAGAACTGATTTGTTGAATATAGAATTCTTAGTTAACTTTTTTTTAGCACTCTGAAAAAGTAAGTCAGCCATTGTCAGCTAAAGTTTCTAAAGACAAATCTACTGATGATATTATCAAGGATCACTTGTATGTGATAAATAGACTTTCTCTTGCAACTTTCAAGATTTTCTTTTGGCTTTGCTTTTCAAAAGTTTGATTTTATTTTTGTCTGTGCTTTTAAAAAAAATTGGTATACTTGTGGTTGATTGAACTTCTTGAATGTTTATATTCATTTTTTTAAATCAAACTTGTGAAGTTTTCAGCCATGCTCTCTTTACATATTTTTCTGCTTCCCCTCATCTTATACTTCTGTTACTTTCACAATGCATATATTGGTCCATTTGATGGTGTTCTATAGGTGTCTCAGACTCTGTTTAGTTTTCTTCAAAGTATTTGTATATGTTCTTTGGATTCCATAATTTCCATTGTCCTGTCTGCAAGTTTGGTGATTCTTCTGGTTGTCTGCATTTCAATCTCTCTAGTAAATTATTCACTTTAATTATTGGACTTTCCGTTCCAGATTTTTTTTTTTTTTTTGGTCTCTTTTTAAGCTTTCTGTCTTTTTATGTATGTATGTATGTATTGTACTCATACATTGTTTTCATAACTTTCTTTATATGTTTCTTAGTTCTTTGATCATTTTAAGCTAGTTATTTTAAAGTCTTTGTTGAGTAGATATGCTTTTAGTTCTCTTTCATGGAGAATTTCTGTTGATTTAATATTTTTGAATTGGTCATAATTTTCAGTTTCTTTTTAGTCTTTGTGACTTTTTTGGTTGAAAACTGGACATTTGACTCTAATAATGTGATAACTCTGGAAATCACACCCCTATCCTTACTTGGGTTTTGTTGTTATTTTTAAAATCTATTTGTTTACTTATTTTCAATTATTGTTGATTATCTTTATGCCAAGGATCAAACTAAAGTCCAAATTTAAGCTTTTCTCAGGTATTTTCTAAATCTGCACCTTTCCCTGCTTGTTTGTGAAATCTCTCTAATTTTCTTGGGGCAAAGAGTGGGGAAAAAGGGAGAAAAGAACAGGTGCTAGCCCTTTAAGCTTTTAAGTGTCCTGGAAATCACTGAAACTGGTGGTGGTGGAGCTTGCAGTAGTGGGGAGAAGTGTCTCAACAATGGTTTCTGTCTTATTGTCTATACCTCTTTGATTACAAGCCATCATTAGCAATTAGGGCAAAGATCCTTGATATTTGGAGGACAGAGTCCTTTTATGTCCCCTCTGTCTCCCATGGCTGTGTTTTGGAACACATGGACAGCAACCTGTCATGGATATGAGGGTGATGGATTGGTAGCTGCTACTTTGCTGAAACCGGAATATGGTAGAAACCACAACAATTTACTTTTCAGACCTTTCCTTGGGGAAGTTGAGAACCTTCAATAGAATCCAAAGTTCCAAGAGTTGAGTTCTTTTCTTCTTCAAAGTAATCCTGTTATTTGTTTGTTTGTTTGTTTTTCATCTTTCAGAGATCCCCTTTGTTTAGGCATACATACTACAGACTCTCATTTTTTTTTGGACATATACTTGATATAGTTAGGTATTTTTTTCTAAAGTGGGCATTTTGGCATTTTTTTCTTTAACTTATTATAAAGAAGTGCATCTTTAGCTCTGAAATATTTTAGTAATTTTGTTTATGTCACTTTAAATTATTCTCAATGAAAATGCTAAAATTACCAAAACATTTTTTCCAGGACAGTGAAAAATACATTCCTAGGTTTAGAGTAGATGTGGAAGATAAGTCATCATAAGCTTAGTCAGCTCTTTTTCTTGCTAATTAATTCCCTCTTCTTCTCAAGATTCATCATAGCTGTTATATATTTTAAAATCTGTAATTGACTTCTGATAGTATTTCTGTTGCATTTCTTATTTATCTTTATTTACTGTGCTTATCACATTGTAACAAAACCACTATTGCCTGCCTGATTCTCATTCTAAGTTTTAAGATTTAGGTTCAGAGAATGTAGTTGTTCATTTCCTTAACTAAAGCTCAGTCTCAAATACAAATTTTTTTTTTTTTTTTTGAGTTGGAGTCTCACTCTGTCGCCCAGACTGGAGTGCAGTGGCCGCTCCCGGCCACCGCAGCCTCGACCTGGTGGGCTCCGGCGATCCTTCCGCCTCAGCCTTTCCAGTAGCTGGAATTACAGGCATGCGCTACCACGCTCGGCTGATTTTTTGATTTATTGTAGAGATGAGGTCTCGCTGCCCAGGCGGGTCTTGAACCCGCGGGCTCAGGCAATTCACTCACCTCAGCCTCCCAAAGGCGTGGGATTACAGGCTGAGCCACTGAGCCCGGCTCAAAATTGTTATCAATAAACATATTTTAATAGAAAAGAGGATTTGACAAGAAAGTTCATAACAATATTTATTCAATTACAAAGGTAAAGTAAAATCATTTGTATGCATATTCTATTTCTGATATTTAAATATTTATATACTGCTTTCAGTATAACATTTTAATTGTAAAATACATATAGTGATAGGTAAGCAAAAATCAGACTGTTTATCCTGGAACTAATACAAATAAATACCTAAAATCCTTTAATATATAAAACTTCAAGTGAAAACCATTTTAGGTTGTGACTTAGGTTTACTTTTATAAGTAAAGAATAAACAAAAACTTACCAATCTCTCCCTTCCCAAAGGGAAAGTTAAAGAGCAGTATATTTGGAAATAGTGATAGGAAATATTTTGTTTCTATGGATGCTGTGTAGGAAACAATGGTAATTACCAGTCTGGAGGTGAGTTAGAAAATCACTGACTGTAATAAGGTACAATTGAACTTTATCTTTGGGAGAGGCATTATCTCTGAACACAAAATCAAAAGCTCTCTAGGCAGTTATAAACAATCAAGTCACAGACACTGGGTTGGAATATTACAGTATTAGAATAATGACCCATGTGTTGAGCATACCCTGAAGTAGTAAACTATTTCTGTCTTTGCTTAGTGTGCTTTTTTTTTTCCTATTGAGACACTTTATTAATTAATACTTTTAGGAATTCAACAGTTGGATCCTTATTTTATCTCTAAATCATGTTAGAGTTCATCTAATCTATTATTTAATGAATTAGATAAATTAAGACCAAAAAGAAGTCAAAGTGGTAAAGCCAGGTTTAATCTCACATCTTCTAGTCCAATCCAGGAGTCTTTCCATAATCCTGTTAAAAAGTAATCATTAAAATCTCAGCATCACCAGCCCCTTATATTTTTCTGTATATTTTTAAAATTAATATGCTTTTAAAAACGAACATTCAGCACACAGTGGTCCCAATATCTCAAATACTACGTTTTCAAAGATAATGAAGAAAAAGAAATAGAATTCAGAATATACCCCCCAAAAAACACACATATTTCTTTCATGAAGACAGAATGGTGATGTAAATTATTGGCCCCAGAGGGGAAAATGTTGAGGTATTGTTGAATATGGCAGAAGGTGCATTAGCTTCAAAAATCATGTAGCTGTCAAAAATGGACTCATGACAAATACTAAGAGGATTAAATCATTGCTGAAAAAGAAAATACCATTTAAATTAATTAAGAAGAGTAGATTAGATTTAAAAAGATTAGTAAATCTCAGGGAAGACTGCAACAGACAGCAGAAACTTGCACCCACAATTTTTAAAATTATGTTTTCATTTTAGTTTAATGATGTAAACATTTTTCTTAACTTTTACTGTTTGCAAATAGTCTATGGATATTTTACTTTATGTCCTTATATATTAACAAATTGACTCAAGTTTAAAAATCATACTAAAATAAAGTGGAAAAATGTATGTGCCCAAAATACATAAACAAATAAATACATCATTTTAAAGTATCTAGCTACACGAAACCAGTAAGTTCTAGAGTCAGTACTGTCCATTACATCTTGTCACCTATAATGAAAACATGATAAATATGTATATATAATATCTCTAGTTATACATTGTCATGTAAATTACTTGCATGTTCTCAAAATAACTTTTATTCATATCACTCTAATAGTGTTAGAAATAAGTGGATATCTCTCCTTAGAAGTGTTACATCAAAGTAGCCAAAAACTGCAATATCACTACAGATACTGAATTAGGTAGATCTTGAAAAGTTTGGTCTGTACACTGAAGTAAGCTCCAAACAATCTATATTAAAATATTTGAAGTTACTTTATGACTGGATCTAGAAATGCTGTGCTCTCTTTTTTTTAATCAATATTTTTAATTTTGATATTATGGGGTACAGTTTAGGGTTAGGAATACAAATATGCTTCATCAGGCACGCTTGTTGATAAGGGGTGTCTCCCTGTCCCCAGACAGATATTGACTACCATTAATCCCACCTCCCTTCCTCTCCCACCCCCCATAGTTTTCCACCACTGTCAGTCTTTTTTTTATAGTATTACGGTGGATGTTCAAGGTCCGCTACATGAGTGAGAACATGTGATACTCAGATCTTTGTTTCTGTCACTGAGAGGTCACTCAGTATTATTGACTCTAGTTCCATCCAGGTTGCTGCAAAGTTCATGATTTTGTTCTTTTTTATGGCAGCGTAGTATTCCATCGTGTATATGTACCACATTTTTAAAATCCAGTCCTCTTTTGATGGACAGTATGGTTGATTCCAGGTTCTTGCTATTGTGAACAATGTTGCAATAAACATACGTGTGCAGGTATCTTTTTGGTAGAGTGATTTGAGTTCTTCGGGGTATATTCCCAGTAGGGGGATTGCAGGGTCATATGGGAGGTTGACACTTAGAGCTTTTAGGAATCACCACACTGTTTCCCACAGGGGTTGCACCAGTTTGCACTCCCACCAACAGTGTAGGAGTATTCCCTTTTCATCACACCCTCTCCAGCAACTGTTATTTTTTGAGTTATTGATAATTGCTATTCTGACTGGAGTTAGGTGGTATCTCAGTGAGGTTTTGATTTGCATCTCCTTGATGATTAGTGAGGTTTATGTGTCTGTTGGCTGCTTGGATGTCTTCCTTTGAGAAGTGTCTGTTCATATCCTTTGCTCACTTTATAATGGGGTTGTTTGTTTTTTTCTTTTCAGCATGTTTGAGTTCCTTGTAGATGCAAGATGTTAAGCCTTTGTCGGACCTGGAGTTGGCAAATACTTTTTCCCAGTCTGTAGGCTGTCTCCCTGCTCTCTTGATGGTTTCTTTGGCTTTGCAGAAGCTTGTCAGTTTAATGAGGTCCCACTTGTCTATCTTATCTCTTATGACCTGTGAGTTTCAAGTTTTGTTCAGGAATTGGATGCCAGTTCCAATTTCTATAAGGGTGTGTCCTTCATTTTCTAAGGTTCTTATGGTTTGAGGTTTTACATTTAGGTCTCTGATCCATTTAGAGTTAATTTTTGTGTATGGGGACAGATAGGGGTCTTGTTTGAATCTTCTGCATGTGGTCAGTCAGTTTTCCCAGCACCATTTACTGAATAGATTCGCCTCTCCCCAGTGGTAGGTGGTGGAGGCTTTATTGAAAATGAATTGGTTGAGAAATTGAGGTTTAGCTTCTGGAATCTCAATTCTATTCCATTGGTCTATATGCCTGGTTTTGTACCAATACCAAGCTGTTTTGATGATCATAGCTTTATAGTAAAGTTTGAAGTCTGATAATGTGATACCGCCTGCTTTTTTTGTTGTTGTTGTTGAGGATTGTTCTGGCTATTCTTGGTCATTTGTGTTTCCATATGAATTCCTGTATTGTTTTTTCTAGGTCTGAGAAGAATGTTGCTGGTAATTTGATGGGTATTGCATTAAATCTGTAGATTGCCTTCGGGCTGTGCTCTCTTAACACTCCTATTTTATTTGTGGTTTTAGAATAAAAGGACAAATGAAGAGTAGACTTACTGTTTTGGAAATATTAATTGCTAAAAGAGAATACTGTGCATTTTAAAAGGCAGTAATTTTTATAAATAGATTCTTAGATATTTTATTTAATTATATGGTCTTCATATGAAATAGAGTAAAATGTAGACCAAACCTCATTAAAAAATAGCTATTGGTAAATCAGTCTGTTTAATTGTTTTAAAAAAACCTATAAAACTTTGTCCATGTTGACAAATATTACCTTCATTGTTTTCTAAAACAAACAATACTTCACAATTCAAAAAATATGTTATAAACTAAGACTTGTGTGTTGAGAAATTATGTCCCTATGACTTTATCTCTTTTGGAATTTAATTTGCACTGCAGACAGAATTGTGTTAATATTTTTTGATTTTTGAATAATAATGTTTCTGTGACATATCACGCACACTTGATAGGCAAAATTCTCTATACAAATTTTATTTTCTTAACCTTTACTAATACTCAACCTTATGTATTAGTCCCTATAGTTGCAAGGGTGTTGAATGGTGCATGGGTTCTTGTTCTTGTTCTATGTTTTGATTTTCAATAAATGCAATGATCTGTCTCCATAGACCTAAGCATTCTGTATGGATAGATTAGTTGAATGCCAAGTCTCACTCTTTTATTCATTTCCACTTAGAGTATGATGTTTGCAAATGTGTATGTCTGAGAATATGTGTGTCTAGATAACAAATTTTTATAGATTTCTCAGCATTGTAATGCCTTGGAATTTTAATGACTCAGTAGTTTCTGAATTTGAACAAACTTGTCAATAAAATTGGATTGCTTCTTCATGCTAACCTAGATATCTATATTTATGATTGTCTATATTTTTCTATCATTGCTATTTTTATCAGTATTTGTAAATTTCAGAGTTAAAAGCAATACTTATTTAATATAAAGTAAAGTAAATGTTAAAGTTTAAATCTGTATTCAAATTCAAATTGATTTTAAATTTGTAGCTGAGGGAGTCCATTAACATTAAAATGTATTTTTGAAAGTCTAGAGTTAGGTATGGAGCATAATACATTTAGAAAATTGCCATATTTTATAACAATACAAATAAAGTCAAGTATACAATTAAGCTTAGTAAATTCTGTTTTTGGAAATGAATTATGTTCAAAATATTGAACATACTATGCTTGTTTAAACAGGTTAGATGACAAGTTTGACTTTTGTGTTAGACCAACAAATTTAAGAAACTATAACTTCTTTAGATCATATATTAATGAATGACATCTTGACTGCTGTAAAAAATATATGTCTCTGGGTTCGGTGGCTCAGCCTGTAATCCCGCGCCTTTAGGAGGCTGAGGTGAGTGGATTGCCTGAGCCCGTGGGTTTGAGACACCTCATCTCTACAATAAATCAAAAGAAAGAAAAAAAAATTAGCCCGGCATGGTAGCGCGCACCTGTAATTCTAGTTACTCGAAAGGCTGAGACGGAAAGATCGCCCGAGCCCAGCAGGTCGAGGCTGCGATGGCCGGGAGCGGCCACTGCACTCCAGTCTGGGCGACAGAGTGAGACTCCAACTCAAAAAAAAAAAGAAAAAGAAAAAGAAAGAAAGAAACTTTAAAAAAAAAATGTCTATTACATTGCATGGCCTAATTACATAAGTCATACATATATGCATATATATGTATGTGCCAACATGTGTTAATATGTATTAACATAAATACATTTGTGTGCATGTATATTTGCATGTTAATGAATACTATTTATAGAAAATGCACTGGATGGACTTATAAAGGTAAGGAAGACTTTATTAAAGGCTACTTCAATATGGGTGAGAGATTAAACTTGAGGGTTTTTTTAAACAATGGAATGAATTAATGCAAAGATACTGGAAAAAGTTAGGAGGGACTTTGGTTAAGGTGATGAGGCTATCTGTATTTGTTAATTATCAGAGTTAGACTCCTACTATCCCTCTGAGACTTGGAGTTAGGGATCTTTTTTCTCTAATGGTTACATTTTAAAGGGATGGTTCACAAGTGTAGAAAACGTTTCTGAGTTGTAAAACGGACAAGATGCTGGGAGGATATTTTTGTCACAAAGGGGCAGAGAAAGAATGTACAATCATAAGTACTCTCAATCTCCTGGCCTCAAGCAATTCTTTCCACCTTAGCCTCCTGAGTGGCAGGATTATAGGCACCAACCACCATGCTTAGCTTTACAGGAATAAGTTTTCTAAAGTAAATGCTAAGAATAGGGAAGTCAGAGACCTTAGACATGAAACGGTGCTTCTTTATATTGCACTCAGAATTCAAAGTATCGTACATTTAGACAAATGTTATATAACAACACAAATCTAAAATGCCCACTGTATTTCATTTCTCTGCCTTTCAGCCTAATTCAGTATCACGTGCCTGGTGAATACCTGTTTACCCCTTCTGTCTCCATGTAAGCTTCATCAAAAGAGGACTCTGATGACCATGTTCACCGCCATAGCCCTAGTGTCTTGAGCATGGCAGAGAATAATTTCTCAACAAACATTCACTGGATGAATAAATGTATGAAGGAAGAGATAATGACCATGTATATCCATCATCAGTAGTAAATAAATTGCATCTGCATTTCTTGCCTGTTAGATATATTCATATTTTTCAAATGATAGTTGACCCTTGAAAAACACTAATTTGAATTATGCAGATACAATTATAGGAAGATTTTAAAAATCAAAGACCAACTGAAAATACAGTATTCACCTGATGTAAAACCTCACATAGGAAGAAACTGACTTCTCCTTCCACAAAGTGGACTCTCCATTTGAGTATAAATGGATTTGGATATACACACATATACCAAGAAATAACTGTACTTTAAAAAACATTGATATATCACTAGTGATTGAATTCTCATTTATTTATGCATTTTCTGGGGGTGGAGGTGTCAAAAAGTTCTGGTATCTTTGAGTATGCATATAATGTTTTAGAAAGTGCTATAATAATTTAAAACATGAATGACTGAATTTTAGGTCTGCATGATACACATGCATACACATATATACGAATGCCAAAAATGTATACACATTTTGAGAGGTGTATTATGTATCTATTATCATCACCTTTTGTAATTGCAGAAGTCAAATGTGACTTGTATTCATTTTACAATTTTAATAGTTTTTTCCTGTCTTAAAATGTGTATACATTTTTGGCACCCTCTGTATGAAGCCAAATAACTTTTCTGTTTGCAGGGCCTACAATCTTCTCTGCAGTAGAACTCCAAAGTATGCTCTGTTGTTACCAGCTTTGTGTTACCTAGTGTATTCTGTTTTTCTTCTATATATTGATACATGTGTTTATACAGAGTGAAAGGGGTATTTTTTACCCTTCATAATTACTCTCAGGCATCCTTTTGTATACTTTTGGTAATATCAAAGAATCAACCTGCTGCTTCCTAATGTTCCTCTCATTTTCTATATTCAGTCTTATAAATAAAGGAAACAAAACAAACAAACATTAGCACACACATATACAACCTACCGTTTTTCTGGACACAACAAATCTAAACCAGCTATCAAAGTCTTTCTTATAACTTTTTTTTTTTAAGTCAAGTAATATCCTGAAATTTTATGTCCATAGCATCTCAGTGTTTCAAGTGATGTTTTACTTTTTATTCAAAGCGATGTGGTGAGGATGGATACATTTCTTATATACTTTTTATTCAAAGCGATGTGGTGAGGATGGATACATTTCTTATATACTTTTTATTCAAAGTTATGTGGCAAGGACAGATACATTTCTTATACCTCACAAGAGAGCTGGTCAAAGAATATCAGCTTTCATTTAGGCAGGATGAATAATTTCTGGGGATTCAATGTACAAAATGGTGACTATAGTTAATAAGGTGTTTATGCATAAAATTTGCCAATAGAGAAAGTCTTAATTGTTCTCACCACATATGCACACACACGCAAACACATACACACACATAAAGATAACTGTGTGAGTTGGTAGATATGTTAATTAGATTGATTACATTAATCATTGCAAAATGATTTGAAAAGTAGAAGAGGCCAAATAACTTTTCCATGTTTAGTGGAGTCTTCTCTCTAGCTGAACTTTGAATTGTGCTAAATTTGCAATGTATACACATAAAACATCATGTAAATCAAGTAAATATATACAATTTTTACTTATCTATTGTAGCTCAATAAAACTGGAAAATTTTTTTAAATAGACAATAGAGAATAGTAATGTAAAAAATAGAATGTTCAACAACAGTCCTGGGTTAAATTAATTCATATCAAAATTCTAATAATATTGTTGTTTTTTTGTGCTCTTTCATTTCATGTGTATTGATAATCTCTCTGGGAGGATTGTTGACATCATTTTAAAAATTTTATCCTGCACCAAAAGAGGAAACTATATGTATTGAACCTGAACACTAATGCAATTACATACATGTTATTTCAATGTAAACTGAAACGAACTAATTTTTGGACAATGACATCACTTTTTTTAATCAAAAATAAGAATTAAATTTTTCTTATACTTGATCTGTGTAGTTGCCTGCATAGTATTTTTCGATTACAAAAAAGTTAGAGATCAATTGCCAGAAGTATTTCTCTTATTAATGATGGCAGATAAACCATGTGTATTTATTAGAATATCTGTTTTTAATTTTTGAACTTCACAACACCTTGGATGGACTTAGAGTCTATAATACTGAGTGATCTATCACAGAAACAAAGAACTGAGTATCACATGTTCTCAATCATAAGCGGACCTTGAACAATTATTGTAATACTATAAGAAAAGGAGTGGCAGTAGCAGGAAACTGCAGGGGTCAGGGGGTGGGGGAAGGCGAGATTGGCAGTGGTGGGAGTCTGCCAGGGGAGGGAGAGCACACCTCATCAACAAGGTACCTGCATAATGAACATTTGTATACCTTATCCTGAATTGTACCCTACATCTTTAAAATAAAAAAAATTAAAAAGAATATTTGTTTTTATAATGCAATTACTTCAAAAAATTATTTCATTTGCTATTGCTTGAGAATTTTAGTCTTCATTTAAGATATTTAAAACATTTTAGAATTATGGTCACCTGGCCTTAACATGCTAGTCATGATTATTTTTTCCAAAAACACAATTATATTGTCAAAGATTTGGGGCTTTGAGTTAGAATCATGTACTCAAATCTCAGTTCTCACGTATAAATGACTTAAGCAAATTAGTTAACCATTCTGTACCAGTTTTCATATGAGTAAGATGTGAGTGGCTATAATATTTCCCAAGTTATAAAATTGTTGCAAAGAAAGAGTTAATGTATGCAAAAAATACACTTGGAGAGTGCTTGGAACAGAGTTAGCACTTATTAATTATTACCAGTTATTAGTATAGAAATTTACTTAAAACTCTTACATTTTAACACATTTCTACAGCAGACTTTCAATGTTTTAATAAAATGTATGATTATAAAAAGAATGGCATTTAAACAAAATGCCTAAGATTTCTACATTGCATATTAGAATAGTTAAAAAGTCTGTGAATTAAACAGCATAATTTTGCTGAACATTCAGATTTAACTTATCCTAGTATTTCTCTAGGCTTCAATGAGAATGCTTTACTTGAAATCAGTCAAATTCCCAGAAAAATGCATCAAAGACAAAGGCTTAACAATTTAGTGAAGTCACAAGAAGAAAGGCAGTATTTTCAGTTGTCACTGAATAGTGTATCTGAAGAGTTCCCACTGTGAACTTTAAAAACTCAGGTTTATTGCTTGTTGTAGTGAAAGAAATGATCAAGATTGTGACGTAAATTTTTTTTTTTTTTTTTTTTAGTTGGAGTCTCACTCTGTCGCCCAGACTGGAGTGCAGTGGCCGCTCCCTGCCACCGCAGCCTCGACCTGCTGTGCTCTGGCGATCCTTCCACCTCAGCCTTCCGAGTAGCCAGAATTACAGGCATGCGCTACCACGCCCGGCTGATTTTTTGATTTATTGTAGAGGTGAGATCTCGCTGCCCAGGCGGGTCTCGAACCCCCAGGTTCAGGAAATCCACTCACCTCAGCCTCCCAAAGGTGATGTAAATTTTATTCCTTATTGTGGTATAAACCATGTTACGTTTGTGGCATATTTGGAAGAAAGCGCAGTATAGTATAAAGGTATCATTTTTTAAAATTCAATCTGAAAGTTAGGTAATGAAATATTTTGAAGGTATTTGCTGAAATGAGTCTTAAACTCGAATACCTTACCATTTTGAAGTTAAAGACCTTAAAAACCTACACTTATCTCTTACTCCATCCTTTTTTCTAGACTTACCTTCCACATTCAGACTAGGGTATCTCTTAGCAGTGGGTAGATACAGTATTAATTTGTATTATTAATGTGAAAAGCATATTCTAAACTTTAACTGCAAGGAAAATATCAACTTGCAAACATGAGGAATAAGGCTGAGTATGACTCATTAAATTCTAAGATAGTTCCATTGGTTGGGGACTCAATTTGTTTTCTATTGGTGAATTTATGTGAAAGCAGTTGAGATAGATATAGAACTGGCCAATTATTCTCTTGTTTTGAATAAGAATATGTTTCAAAATGTTACATGTTGCATTTAGGGGGCATAACACAAATTTAACTAAATTATCCAATTTCTTCTCTATCAATATACTTCATGTTCAGAAGAAAGTATCTGAGTAGAGGTGTAACTTTGTAATGTATTCTGTTTTCTTGTTTAATTTTATTTTTAAATTATGATAAAATTGGTTAAATCAATCTGAAATAAAGAATAATCTGAAATATATTTTTAAATTTACTCAGAAATGCTAGAGTGTATTTTGAGCCATTGAAGGCTGCAAATCCTGCTGACAATACAAATGGTGTTAGTTTTTAAAATTAATTTCATTGAAGTATCAACTATATAGAATGAAACTGACAGAAGTACAGTTTATACATACCGAAATTCACGCAATAAAGTTCACTAAATTTATGTGAACAGTTTCATGAGATTTTTTTCAAATATATGAGTGGTGCAAAAACATCAAAATCTTAATATTTAATTAATTTTCATTTACATTTACCAATCTCTAATGTAGTGCATCTTTTCTAGTGGTTATTGGCTGTATATCTTCATTAATAAAATAAAATACTATTTAATTAGTGACAATAAAATTAATAATACATTTAATAAAATATTATTAAAATATTTTGCCCTTTTACTTATTAGTGACTTGTATTATTTTCCTCTTCATAGTCATACTTTTGTTGTTGTTGTTGTTGTTGTTGTTGTTTTGATTTGGAGTCTCACTCTGTCACCCAGACTGGAGTGCAGTGGCACCCTCAAGGCCACCGCAGCCTCGACCTGCTGGGTTAAGGTGATCCTTCCACTTCAGCCTTCCAAGTAGCTGGAACTACAGGCGCGCACCTCCATGCTCAGCTAATTTTTTTCTATTTATTCTAGAATCGAGATCTTGCTAGCGTGCCCAAGCTGGTCTCAAATCCCTGGACTCAGGCTATCCTCTCATCTCAGCCTCCCAAAGTGCTGGGATTATAGGTGTGAGTCACCACGCCCAGCTATACAGCCATACCTTTTTAAAGCCTAAAATTTGTGTCTATTCCAAGGTCACAAAAAAGTATCTTATTTTTTGTAGATGTTTTAGAAATCGAGTTCTTATGTGATATATCCCAAGTTACCTTTCTTGTATTGTCTACAGCAAAATTTAATGTACATTTTATTATTTTCCTGCATATATTTTTTTCTCAGTAATATTTATTGAAAACATCGTTTTTTGGTTTTGTTTTTTTTTTTTCTAACTGTGGAGCTCATTTCTTAACTATTAGCTGTCACTAGAATTTCTTTTTGACCTGCAGTTTGGAAACTCCGGTCCCAGAGGGTAGCAGACCCTCTCCCCACTGGAAGTCCCCTGAGTGGACTGACCTGCAGTGGGCAATGAGGACCACCAGGAAAAGCTAAAGATCACGCAGGAGGCAGATATGTAGGAGAACAAACACAGGAAGTCAGCAAGACCTTGGGGAATTTCAAGAACTCAACGGAGAATCTGTCTGAGAAGATAAACTGCGAGGCCACCAAGATCCTGGTGTAGCTAGGGAAGACCGGAAAAAATCACTGGTATTAAGCTTCCTCAGTATTGTGCCATCATCGAAAACACCTGCGACCTGCTGCTGTTGGTGCCCAATCGCAGCATCTGGAAGAGGAAGGGTTGGAGAGCAAGGTCTTGCCTTGCTTCACCAACCTCTGTTTTCATCCCCAGCACATATAACATCTTTTTTTGTTCGGTTGGGTTTTTTTGTTTGTTTGTTTGTTTTTTGAGTTGGAGTCTCACTCTGTCGCCCAGACTGGAGTGCAGCGGCCGCTCCCGGCCACCGCAGCCTCGACCTGCTGGGCTCTGGTGATCCTTCCGCCTCAGCCTTCCGAGTGGCCAGAATTACATGCGTGCGCTACCATGCCCGGCTGATTTTTTTGACTTATTGTAGAGATGAGGTCTTGCTGCCCAGGCGGGTCTGAACCCGTGGGCTCAGGCAATCCACTTACCTCAGCCTCCCAAAGGCGCTGGATTACAGGCTGGGCCACCAAGCCCGGCTACATATAACATCTTAAAAAAAAATAAATTCCTTACGTGAAAGCTCCGTTTGATATACTAAAATGATCTTTGATTTTTGGTGTAAACTCTTACTGGTACAGTCCTCTAGAGATTACAGTGACAATTGCTTTTGAACATAATTCAGGCAATGTTTGTCTTATTTTATTTTAGTTTGGGGCGGGTGAGCTTATGGTAAGTTGTTTTTAAGTTCTAAATTCATGGGGTACATGTACAGGTTTGTTACATATGTGTAGTGTGTGTGATGGTGAGATTTGGGCTTCTATTGAACTCCCCTCACCCCCTAGTGTGGTCATGACATCCAATAGATAGTTTTGCAACACTTACCCTCTTTCCTTCCTCCTCTCTTTAGGAGTCCCATTGTCTATTCTCATTTTAATATTTGTGTGTACCCAGTGGTTTAGTTCCCACTTATAAATGAGAACGTGCCATTCGGTTTTCTGTTTTTGTGTTAATTCACTTAGAATAATGGCCTCCAAATGTATCCATGTTGCTGCAGAGAACAGGATTTCATTCTTTATGACTATGTAGTATTCCATGATGCCTATGTGCCACTTTTTTTTATCCAGTCCACCCCCGAAGGGCACCTAAGTTGGTTCTCTGCTATTGTGAATAGTGCTGCGATAAACATATGAGTGCAAGTATGTTTTTGGTGAAATGATTTGTGTTCATTTGTGTATATACCCATTAGTGGGATTACTGGGTTGAGTAGCCATTCTATTTTTAGCTCTTGGAGAAATCTCAAAACCACTTTCCATAGGGATTGAAGGTGGTGTTTAAATCATTCATGGGTATTGACTTTATAACATGAGGAACCACGATTCCCCTAAATTTGGTGGCAATATGTTTATAAAAATTCTTTTGGAAAAATAAATTAATAATTTAGTCTCAGAAGACTCATGGCAAAAAAACTACACTAAATAAATGTGAAGTTACAAAATTACTTTATATATTTTATAATTTTATCTATAAAAGTAAAATTTTCTGACAAAAGTTTCAATATAGTTTAAAAATTTCACATTCCTTCTAATTGTTTCTCATGCTTAGACATTAAATCTGTCAATAAATAACTATTGTTATTAATAACATGTAAGCATTGCTTTAGATGTGGTAAAGAAGACAAAGTTATACTGGTCTTTGTAGGTTATGCTGTAGTTGAGAAGACAGGTAATGAACATTTAAGGTAATAATAGAATGATCATTTAAAATGGTGAAGAATGTTATGAAGAAAAAATACAAGGTAAATTAATGAAATAGTAAATAAAATATGATGTAAATAAACTAAGATATTTGATAAAAAATGACGATGGCTAGCATGATAGCTATCATGGTCATAAAGGCCTTTTGAAGGGGATAATATATAAACTCAACCCAGAAAGTCAAAGAAGAGAGAGAAAGATGGTTTCCACCAAAAGTATAGTAAAAGACCTAGACATGGAAAGCTGTGAAATATTTTTTGAGAGTGAATATAGTCTTGGAGGATTAAGACAACAGTCGTTGCTAGGATTTTGGCCTGAGCAACTCTACAAATACAGGTGTCTATGAAAAATGTATAAATTTCTTAGTGCCTAGATTACTTGGCAAATAATTTTTTAAAATGAATTATAGGTTGCATAATAACAGAATAGAAATCTTACATGTGAATTTTAAGCTTTTAGAAGATATTTTGGGGAAAATATTATGCATAGAAAGGAAAGTAAGAGAATACAGGGATAAAGAATAAAATTATAACATTTTGTCAAATTATACATTTTGGGGCGATGCTTATCTCTGAGAAGTCTAAGAACAGGACTTACCTTTCTTAGAACTATATTCTTGCTTTTTTTTCGACTCAGTGTCCCTGTGTGCATCTTTAACTGACACCATTCATATACTGCAAGGCATGTTTGGAGGAGCAATTCAGGTGACATTTTTCTAGTCTGTAAAGAGAAAAACTCTGAATTGTTTCCAAGTATTTGGTGATAAAAATAATTTTGATAATACTATTTTTAAAACAAAATTATGCAAATATTTGATATTTGAAGATATTTGTTTTGTAGTGGGATACTTCATATAGGGAAAGTGAAAGTCGTTTTGTGTTTATAATGATCTATTCTTGCATTTATTCATAGTATATTACATTACATGTATAGGTATATTATAGATAATCACTAATAACTGTACACATATTCAATTACATGCTAATAAGTAGTTGATGCCACTTTGATATCATTATTCATAGAAATAGCAGATTCATTCTTCTGCTAATAGTTGAACTTGACCTGCGGAATTAAATATGAAACTGAGAGATCAACTTCACATAAGCAATGTGTCATTTTTTCTTTCCTTTACTAGTTTTGAAATGATTACATTTAAGTCCAAAAATATATGTGGTATTCAAGCAATTTTGCATTCTCTGGTCATTTTTACTTACTATTTCAGTCTTTTTTTTTTTTTTCTTGAAATCTTGCTTAAGTCAGCTCTTGGTAGAAGTTTGTTTGCAGTTCACTATGCTATCTTGGTACCTTAATAAAAGAAAACTAAGTTTTCAGATGAAGACTTTGTTTACATCTTGAATGTATTCTTGGTATTCCTGAACCATGCTGTACACATTAGAATCCTGAAATATTGCAAAGACATTTTAAAAAACAGGTACTACTTGATAATTTATTAACTCACCTTTATGTTCTTGAAAGTATGAGACTGTAAATAGTTTTACATGAAATCTTTTAAGAGATTTCAATAGTCAAGTGGTGGCTCACACGCTTTGGGAGGCTGAGGTAAGAGAATTACTTGACATCAGGAGTTCAAGACCAGCCTGGGCAGCAAAAAGAGCCCCTGTCACTACAAAAAAATAATAAAAAATAAAAATAAGTAGCCACATGGTTCAGATGAACATTGATATAAAATTGTAATTTGAATGAATATAATTAAATTAGATACCTTTGGTTACTCATGTATTTGATCATGCACACAATAGTGTGTCAAAACTCAAGCATACCAGTGATAAATTTTAAAAAGTTTACTACTGTGACCTAGGTGGGAAGGATACCAATAACAAACTAATTAGCTATAGCGGCAATTTTGGAATGATAAGTGCTATGGCAAAAATAATACGGAGTAATGGTCTAAATGTTGATTTCAACATACCCAAACTCGTATGTTGAAATCCTAACCCCAAGGTGATGGTATTAGGAGATGGAGCCTTTGGCAGGTGATTAGGTCATTAGTGAAGAGCCCTCACAAGTGAAATTTGTGCAACATTCTGGAGAAAGAATATCCTAGGTATTGGAAAAAGCAAGGAGAAAGGCTGTGAAAAAAAAAATGAACATTTTCTGCCTGACATAGAGGGAAGGCCTGTGTAGCTGCAGCACAAGAAGTAAGGAGAAAGGGAAAAGTGTCAGGGTTTTATATGTCATGGTAATCTTTTGCACTTTATTCAGGTTTTAAAGAAAATCCATTGTTGTGTTTGAAACAATGAAACTATATAATGCATTTTACATTTTATACATATTACATTATACATAGCACATATTTAGAGGGAGCACTTTAGGAGAGCAAGAGTGAAACCAACACAAAAGGTTGAGAAATGATGATAGCAATTCAGATAACACTTAAGAAAAGAGAAATATAATATTTAAAAAAAGAAATTCAAGGAACTTAATGGTAAGAATTATAATAGGGTGCCCAAACCATATAATAACTATGAACAAGGTTTCTCCCTCTCTCTCTCTGTCTCTCTCTCTCTCTCTTCCTCCGTCCCTCTCTCCCTCATATCATGATGTTTTCTTATTAATACATATTTCCTTCATATATTTTCCTTGAACATTTCCTTCATTAATATTCCTTGTCTTTCCTTTAAAAAGTTCTTGCCCTCACTAGGACTACCTCATGTGTTCGTGATCACAGAGTGTTATAAAATTTAATTGACCTTTTAATTGACCTTATAAGGTCTAACTGACCTTATACATTCTAATTCAGTCTCTGAGTGGTGTAGGTCACCACTGAGAGCGACCAGGTAATTGGGTGGTAATGATTCAGACACTCACCCTTGATCTAAAGGGGTCTAAAAGGGAAAAATATCATAGCTTGAATTTTCAAAACTAAGACACACACTACAGTTGGAGTAATCTAGTCCTTCTATACAAGCAGGTCCAGCTATGGTAGCAAATATTTCTAATACACATTTTGTAGAGGCAAATGATTGCCCAAGTTGCTGATGAGGCACTGCTAAACATAGCTCTAGCTTTGAAAATGTAGGTTTTATTAGTTTTATATTGCTACCGTAACAAATTATCATTAATTTATTTTATTAAAACAACACCCTCTTATCTTATTAATCTATAAGTCAGAAGTCCAGGCACAATAAGGTTGCTTCTCTGCTTTTAGTTTAAGAAACACAAATTCAGAGTGTGGATAGGGCTGAGTGCCTTTCTGGGATTCCGGGAATAAATCCACTTCCAAGTTTCTTCAGGTTGTTGGCAGAATCAGTTTGATGCCATAAAAACAAAAGTGTCTAAAGTTTTAGTTATGCAAGATGACTAAATTCTAGAGATCTACTGCACAACACATGCAATAAATTTTTTTAAGAGGGTATATATCATTTTAAATATTGTTACAACAATTTTAAAAAGTCTTCCTTTGCCGGGCTCGGTGGCTCAGCCTGTAATCCCGCGCCTTTGGGAGGCTGAGGTGAGTGGATTGCCTGAGCTCGCGGGTTCGAGACCTGCCTGGGCAGCGAGACCTCATCTCTACAATAAATCAAAAAATCAGCCTGGCGTGGTAGCGCATGCCTGTAATTCCGGCTACTTGGAAGGCTGAGGCAGAAGGATCGCCAGAGCCCAGCAGATCAAGGCTGCTGTGGCCGGGAGCGGCCACTACATTCCAGTCTGGGCGACAGAGACTCCAACTCAAATAAATAAATAAATAAATAAATAAAAAGTCTTCCTTCCTTTCTTTCTTCTTTCCTTCCTTCCATTTCCTTTTCCAGTGTAAAATCTCATGCACAAAGAAAAAAATTAGATTACATAACTGATTAATATACATTTTGAATAAATTTGGGTCAAGTTCTTACTTGTAATAGAATATTTTTCAAAAATTGAAAAATAAATCTTGATGGACAGTAAACTAAACACTGGAAAAGCGCGATTTCTATTTTCACTTTGAGGTAGAGATTGTCTTTGTCATTTAAAAATATACCACGTTAATATTATGATAAATGCACTTGTTTTTCATACACATATTTTATTTTATTTTGAGTTGGAGACTCACTCTGTCGCCCAGACTGGAGAGCCGTGGCACACTCCCGGCCACCGCAGCCTCCACCTGCTGGGCTCCGGCGATCCTTCCGCCTCAGCCTTCCTAGTAGCTGGAACTACAGGCACATGCTACCACGCCCGGCTAAGATACACATATTTTAAAACATTTGTATTTGTAAGTTTTCCCAACATGTTAAGTATCACCCATACAACCAAATTTAGAGTCCACTATTACAGCTGAAAGTAGAAAGCTGTGAAAAATTCAATAATGTATATAAATCCCATTCTGCATTTATCAAATACTGCAACTAGGAGGGGTTAATTCTGAAGTCACTCCAGACCTTTGGAAAAAAGAGATCAAGGCATGCCATTGAGACAAAGCCATCTTTGATCTTCTTCCAGTTCATGTAAAGTTAACAATTGTTTTTCTATCTGTTAATTTAATTTCTAAAATTCGGTAGACTCACATCTTCCAAATACACATTTTCTGCATGATATTAAGCTTTATTTAAGGTAATGTAGTTACCTTAGATGTGTTTATTATTTGATATTTTTAAATGTTATTGAAAAAAATCCATGGTATTAGTTTAATGAGTATTGTTATTGATTTTAAAAATTCGATTAGTCATGTCACTCAATATTTGAGTGACTTGTCTTAATTTGTTTTGTACTATCTGCTCTTTATTTTATCATAAAATTTTGTGAGAATAAGAAATTTTCTAGAAACAAAAATACTATGAGAAAATATAAATTTGGTATATATTTTTACATAGATGAAGGAGGAGGAGGAGGAGGGAAAGGAGGAAGAGAAGAATGAGAAGGAGAAGAAGAAATAAAAAGAGGAAGGATTAGTAGTAGAATAAAACATAGCCATACCAGATGACCTTCTATGTGTGAAAGGACTCCTTTCCTAGTTCACACCATAATTGTAATAATTTTTTGAGAAAAAAATGGATAGAATTATAGAAATACATATTAAAATAGTGTAAAACAATGAGATAGGAAGATAACTCTATAAACATACATATGATTATAGGGAAAAATACCAGATTATGTATTGTTTCCCTCTTTTGAAAGATATTTGTTTGTCAGAGATGAAAACAAATTTTGTAGTTTTATGTAAAGGAAATAAAGACTTTAATAACAACTTTGACAATAATTTAAAAATAAGAATAAATACCACTCACCAGGATGAATCTTGGCTGTCACAACATCAGCCCTGGTTTTAGTGCAGATAATGCAGACATAAGCGTGTGTAGAAGCTGTGAGCTATTGAGGGATCGAACAAAGTATATTAGATGAAGCTTACATTCCAAAACAATTACTATACATTTAGGGGCATAAGCTACATTTATGTATAGTACCAAAAAATTAAATGCTACAAGTAACTGTGATTTAAAAATAAAATGTGTTTCATTTTATGAGGAGAGTATAAATTAAAAATGTTAGAAAGTAGAACAAATTTGGTGAAGATTAAATATTTTCATTAACATAAAAACTTCACAAATAACCAAATATAATGTTAATTATATATACAGTATGGACTGTACTTAAATATTTATACTACACTTGGGATAAAATAATCTTCAAAAATATAATTAACTGGTTCTTTGGTATTTTTTCATACAGATTTAACCCCAAGTTTATTGTCATGTTATAGATAAACAACTGTTATCAATAATTCTGCCATACACATCTTTGCACACATATTCCTTTCTATCTACTACTTTATAACTTTGTTTAAAACATCTATTATCTTATATTAATATTAACTATAATGAATTTCATTTCATTTATTTATTTTTTGAGTTGGAATCTCACTCTGTCACCCATACTGGAGTGCAGTGGCCGCTCCCAGCCACTGCAGCCTCGACCTGCTAGGTTCCGGTGATCCTTCCGCCTCAGCCTTCCAAGTAGCTGGAACTACAGGTGCGTGCTACCACATCCGGCTAATTTTTTTTACTTATTGTAGAGATGAGGTCTCACCAAGTTGTTCAGGCGGGTCTCAAACCTGCGAGCTCAGTCAATCCACTCACCTCAGCCTCCTAAAGCTCAGGGTTACAGGCTGAGCCACCGAGCCCAGTCTATAATGAATTTTATTAAGAGGTCATATCTATTAATATATTAAATGATATTAGAACACATATTATTAAGTTAATATTAACTGATTTATACTGTATAATTTTATTTAAAATGCCATAACTGAAATAATATGCTCTTTATAGAATCAGAAACCTTCAGAGAGCACAAGATACTATTTACCTACTTGATTTTGGTCATTGTCTATAATTACTAAAATAATGCCTAAACCCTACCTATTTCAAAAGAAAAATATAAATATAAAAGACCCTTGTTTGAGATTTAATTAGGAGAAATCAGATATGAAACTCTCAGAAAATCTATAAATATTAGGTGATTACAATTCTAGCACATTTCTTACATTATGCTGAGTATTTTTATTTGTCCAATCCTACCCTGGCATCAGATTCTGTAAAAGGTAGCAACTCACTATATATGTCAGAATCCTCGTCCTTATCAAACTGGTCAGTGGACATTGAAGCCTGGACTTTATTACTGTGCCAGGATTAGTGTTATCTTATTTCCATTTCTGATCTGCCACACTTAACGTGTTGACTGGCAGAGTGGTTGCTCAAATAAGTTTACTAAACATATTTATTTATTTATTTTTTTAAATGAAGTGTTCTTTTTATTTTTTAACAAATAAATTCTCAGATTAGAACTTCCCCATCCTTCCCACTCTTAATCATTCAGGTCATTATTCTTTCTGGGATTAATAAAGTTTGCCCCTTAATTGGTCTTCATGACTTTTTTTTATATACCTTCTCCCTAGTCCAGTTTTTACACATCCAGAATTGTTTTACTAACTCTGACCACATAATTCCAGTGCTTAAAACCCTTTAGTGAATCTTCACTGTCCTTTGGATAAAACTTAAACTCCTGAGATAAGAGTCAAGAAGATCGTGACTGAGCCAGTCAGATTATGCGAGTCCCAGTGTGAGTGAGTGTATGGAAAATTTTGTGTACCTGTCGGTGAGTGAGTGGGTGTGTGAGTGACTGAGCGAGGGGACAAGCATCCAGGACTTGCAAGCATCTGGGACTCTCCATCAGGAGCATCCATCAGGAGCAAGCATCCAGGACACTCCTGGTGCAGCAACTGGTGCTGCAGCTGCTTTGCCTTGGACCACAGCAATTCCCTGGATGCAGAAGCCAAGCATCTTTTTTTTTTTAAATCAATAAAACCCTTCCTGGGAAGAAGATGCTGGGAGAGATTCACTTAAGTGGGAGCTCTGAGCAAGTGGCCAGAGCCCTCCTGGTGAAGCAGTTGGTGCTGCAAATAGCTGCTCTGCTTGGTCCCTAGTGCTTCCCAGGTTGCAGAAGATGAGTGCCATTTTTTTAAACTGTCAAAAGTTTTCCTGCAAAGAAGCAGCAGAGAGAGACTGCCAGCTGCAGGCTTTGCCTTATAGTGGCCGAATGTTCAATCCGAGAGACCACCAAGAGCCAATTCCGATGAAAGTTCAAGAGGGTCTTTATTTGCAAGCTTGAGGCCGGACCTCTCTCAACAACCGACACAGTGGACTACACCCAGAGGCCCCAACTTCTTTAAGCAGACACCTTTTATCATGGTTACACAAAGAGAGGAGGAGTTTAGGGGAACTTTTCAGTCTTGTTACCGTTTAATTGGGTAGTAACCTCTGGTGGTCAGCTCAATCGTGGAGGATTGGCTAACTTGACTCGGGCTGACCTTGGCCCACTAACTGGGGAAGTCGTAGAGACATCTGGAAACTTTAGGTGATTTCCCCCTGGCACCTGATTGGTTGTTGCTAAGGGGAAAGTGGGTCAAGGGAAGGGGTTGAAGCTTGAACTGGAGCTTTGCAGTTTTTTCCATAACTGAAACTTTAAACAGCTACAGTCTGTGTTTTAAAGCAGAAAATTTAAATGTCTGTGATATTGTTCACAAGCCGATTACATATTTATTGGGTTATAGTATGTTTTTAACCTAAGTCTATGGTATACTCTGTTATGGCCCTCTCACTCCCCTCTTCTCATGAGGGTAGAGTGAATCTAATCTTGGATTCCTTTAACATGCTGAGTTGTTCAGGGGCACCTGTTGGTATTGTTGTCTGAGGACCATAAGTTGCACAGTGTTTATTCTAGTTTTTATAAAAGTTATTAGCTTGTTTAGAATACATGAACCGAAGGTCAGCAACAGCAAAAGTATGATCATGGGGCCTATTAAAGCAGACAATAGTGTGGTTAACCAAGGTGAGTAGTTAAACCAACTTTTAAACCATCCCTGCCTCTGGTCCTGCTCTAATTTGCGTTTAGTCAAACCTTCTCGTACCTTAGCCATAGATTCCTTTACTATGCCTGAATGGTCAGTGTAGAAACAACATTCTTCTCCCAGAGCGGCGCAGAGGCCACCTTGTTGGAGGAACAGTAGGTCTAGGCCTCTACGGTTTTGTAAAACTACTTCAGACAGTGAGGTTAGGAAGTCCTGTAAGTGTGAAATAGAAGTTTCTATTTTTTTTATGTCAGACTCTATTACAGCCCGAAGGCTACTGTAATGATGGGACTAGGGAGGTAGGGAGTGGCTAGGGAGGTAATACCTGTTCCTGCCCTGGTAAGGCCTAGTCCTAGCAACATTGACAGGGTTATTGCAGAGACCGGTTCCCTCTTAGCCCAGGGGTGTTTTCCTTGTGTCAGTAACCAGAATACATTCTCATCAGTGTGGTACAGTATTTTGGGAAGTAACTGCACCAAGATGCAAAAGCCATCTTGAGACTGATTGAGTACCTGCCCATGAAAACACGGAGTTAAGCCAGTGGAACATATCCACCATCCGTTCTCGGGGGGCAGGTGGAAGTTACTGGAGACTAGTGGGAAAGTTTGGGCACACAAGGACCAGACCTTCGGAGGTGGGCGGCCCACGCAGGTTCCATTCCCAGTGACTGACTGTAGGGTCAGGCCTACGGTGTTTGGGGCCCACCAACAAGCATTGGAATCTGGGCTTGTGGTGTAGTTTCCTACAATTGCAATGCCCTCATAACAGGGTGGCTGGGGATTATAACATAGCCAGCAGGACTGAGTTGTCTCGGGTTTGGTGGCATTGAGGAAGGAAAAAGTCTGTTGGAGTAGCTCTCATAAGGGGATAAGGGAGCTCGTGAGTGGCACAAGTTTCTTTGGGGACGTGGATGGTATGAGGGGGGAACTGAGCTGGGTTCCCACAGTGCTAGTCTTTCTCTGTATAGGTTTATGGGTTACCCGCAGGGGTGCTAGTATCTGGTTGGGTTCTACCGGCCGGACAATTAGATCATGAATAACTAACCGGATCATGAAGAGACTCCCATAGTCCTTCCAGCGAATTCTAGGCTCATCATATAGCCTAATCCCCCATATTTTCCCTAAGGTCCAGCCTTTAGTTTGTTGCCCAGCTTGGGTGAATTTTATGATGACAGGGTCGCAAAAAGTGGGTGCCGGACAGGACCCTCAGTGACGGCTTAAAGGATCCCGCTGCACTGTGATTAAACCATTATTTTTGGCCAGGGTCCAGTGTGTATTGCCTGTAGAAACACATTTCCAGGATGGGCAATAAAACTGGGTGGGGTCTTGGCATTTTTGATCATCTATGTCTATTAATAATTCTGTCTTTAAGTTAGGTATTACCGGTGGTGGCACTCCAAACATGATTTCACAAGGAGTAAACCCTAGCTTATAGGGTGAGTTGTGCACCCTATACAGCACAAAGGGAAGGAGAGCCACCCAGTCCCCGCCAGTCTCCTGGACTAATTTAGTCAAGGTCTCTTTTAGAGTTCTGTTTATCCTTTTTACCTGTCCTGAGCTCTGGGGCCTGTATGCACAATGTAATTTCCAATCCGCCCCCAGTGCCTGAGCCACCCCCTGTATTACCTTAGAGATGAAGTTGGGGCCGTTGTCCGACCCGATTTGGACCGGGAAACCATACCTGGGCATCAGATTTTCTAAGAGTTTCTTGGCAATCACCTGTGCAGTTTTATTTTTGGTGGGAAATGTCTCAGTTCACTCTGAGTCTATAAACACTAGTAAGTACTTGTATCCGTACTTTCCTGGTTTTACCTCAGTGAAGTTCACTTTCCAGTACACTCCTGGCCGGTTTCCCCAAAGTCTGGTCCCCAGGTGTTGTTTGGGATTGGTTGCGTTGACAACCTGACAAGCCTGACACTGGTTTACAATTTGTCCGATCATTTGTTGACCATTGGCCATAACCATGTTTGCATGGCATATTAATTCTTCCATTTTTCTGGTTTCCATGTGGGTACTTCTGTGCATTTTTTTTGTTTTGTTTTGTTGTTTGAGTTGGAGTCTCACTCTGTCGCCCAGACTGGAGTGCAGTGGCTGGACTCACAGCCTGGACCTGCTGGGCTCCGGCGATCCTTCCGCCTCAGCCTTCCGAGTAGCCAGAATTACAGGCATGTGCTACCATGCCCAGCTGATTTTTTTTTAATTTTATTGTAGAGATGAGGTCTCACCTGCCCAGGCGGGTCTCGAACCTGTGGGCTCAGGCAATCCACTCACGTCAGCCTCCCAAAGGCACAGGATTGCAGGCTGAGCCACTGAGCCCGGCTCTTCTGTGCATTTTTATAAGCAGTTGTCGACCCAGCTGTTTTGGAAGGATGACATCCCATTTGCTGGTGGTCGTATCCCAGTGTTGGATCCACCACCAGCCATTTGAGAACATAACTCCAGGCTGCCCATTTATCCATTTTAAATCCTCCTCTGTATAATTTGGGCTTTCTGGCAGATCCGGGGGCCCAGAATCTGGCAGTGTGGTCACTAGGACATGGTCCACAGAAAGGGCCGCCCTTTTGGCCTCAGCATCTGCCAGACGGTTTCCCCATGCCACTGGCGTGTCCTCCCTCTGGTGTCCTGGACAATGTATTATGGCCAGTGTTTTGGGTAGCCAGAGTGCCTGTAACAACTCAGAGATCTCAGTTTTATTTTTGATAGCATTTCCTTCTGCAGTTAAGAGCCCCTCTCCTTATAGATGGCTCCATGAATGTGTGCAGTTGCAAAAGCATACCTGCTGTCAGTATAAACATTTATTCTCTGCCCTTTTCCCGTGACTAGGGCCTTAGTGAGGGCAATGAGCTCGGCTCGCTGCGCCAAGGTTCTGGCCACAAGTGGCGCTGCCCATAAGGTCTCAGTCTCTGTAGTCATCACTGCCCCAGCATACCTGGTTCCGCCCTGCACGAAGCTGCTGCCGTCTGTGTACCAAGTTCCTTCGGCGTTGGTTAGGGACCGGTCCTGGAGGTCTTCCCATATTCCGTGGACCTGCACCAGGATGTCCTGGCAGTCCTGCAGGGGGCCTTCCCTGTTCAGGTCAGGTAGCAGGGTGGCTAGATTCAGAGTAACCGGAGCCTGAAACAAGATTCTGGTTGGGTTTAAAAGGAGACTTTGATAATGAGTTAGCCAGGCATTACTTATCCATCTGTCGGGTGGTTGTTTTAGAACTCTTTCCACAGCATGAGGGGCAGTGACATGTCATTTTTTTCCCATGGCGATTTTGTCAGCATCCTTGACCATAGTGGCAACCGCCATGATGATCCATAGGCATGGGGGCCACCCGGCAGTCACAGAGTCTAACTTTTTTGACAGGTATGCTACTGGCCTTTTCCATGGCCCTATTTGCTGTAACAGCACTCCTTTGGCTATTCCCTTAGACTCATCAACAAACAAGAAAAAGGGTTTAGTCAGATCTGGCAGTCCCAAAGCTGGGGCTGACACCAGGGCTTGTTTAAGAGTTTCGAAAGATCTGTTCATGTCCTCCGTCCATGTGAGGTCGGACTTATTTTTGGTGGCTTCATATAATGGCCGGGAGAGCTCAGCAAACCCAGGAATCCATAGGCAGCAGAAGCCAGCCGATCTTAAGAATTCACGTAACTGTGGTACATTCTGTGGTTGTGGAATTCTCAGTACCATCTCCTTCCGGGTGTCTGATAGCCATCTCTGCCCGTCTTTCAGTTTGTAGCCCAGGTAACTTACTTCAGTTTTGCAGATTTGAGCCTTTTTGGCCGAGGCTCAATAGCCCAGAGCACCTAGTGTTTACAGCAAATCTCTGGTGCCATGCAAGCACACGTCCCGATTTTCTGTGGCTAGTAGAATATCATCCACATACTGCAGCAGGGTTAGGGTGGTGTGTGTCTTATGGAACTCACCCGGGTTTTCATATAAGCCTTCATTGAAGATGGTGGGAGAGTTTTTGAATCCTTGGGGAAGCCGGGTCCAGGTGAGTTGCCCACTGATCCCTCTTTCTGGGTCCAGCCACTCGAAGGCGAAGATGTCCTGACTCTGTGGGGCCAACGGTAAGCTGAAAATGTTTTAAATCTAATACCGTGTACCAAACCTTGCCTGGGACCAGGGCGGTGAGGAGGGTATAGGGGTTAGGGACCGTGGGGTGCATGTCCATCACCCGGTGGTTTACTTCCCGTAAGTCCTGAACAGGCCGATAGTCGGTTGAATTGGGCTTTCGCACTGGCAGCAAGGGTGTGTTCCAGGCAGACTGACAAGGCCGCAATATTTCCTCATCCAGCAACTGCCATATGTGGGGGGTTATTCCATTTCCTGCCACCACAGGGATTGGATATTGCCGGACCTGGGCTGGGTCTGCTCCGGCCTTCAGTTCCACAAACACTGCTGGCCTGTGTTTAGACAACCCTATTTCTCCAGTTTTTGCCCAGGCTAGGGGAATTTCCCGAAGCCAGTTCTGAATGTTTAATTTCGTCTCTGGGTCAGGGGCCTGACACAGCCTGTATTCATCTTCTAATTTTACAGTTAGAATCTGCAGGGGGCGCCCAACTGAATCTGTTACTGTCACCCCGTCTGGCTGAAAGCTGAGATTTGCTTTCACTTTGGTTAACAGATCTCTCCCAAATAAAGGGTACGGGCAATCGGGAAGAACTAAGAACTCATGGGCGACCATACCAGTGCTTAAATTTACTGTTCTCTTAGTGGTCCAGTGTGCCGGTCTTATCTTGTTAGCTCCTTGAACCCTTGTGTTTTTAATAATACGGATTGCTCCGCTCCTGAATCTACATGAAAAGTCATGGGTTTTCCCCCTACCTCCAAGGTAACCCAGGGCTCGGGGGGGGGGGGGGGACTCTGAGCCCTGACCTCCCTATTTAGTTATAAGTACAATCACTTTTTCCTCAGGACGAGGAGGGCGCTTAGGGCAGTCCTTTATGTAGTGCCCTTCCTCCTTGCAGTAGAAGCACTGATTTTTCCCTAACTTGGGGCAGTCCAGCTGAGGGTTCCCCAGTTTGTTGCCTGACTCAGAAGCCAATTTTTTAGCCACTTCTGTTTTTCCTTGGGGTCATGAGTAGTGGTGGCTAAGAGAATTTTGGCTAATCCTTTGGTCTACTGCTCGCTCCACCTATCCCGGCATTCTTCCGAACTGGCTCTATTGTTAAAGGCTTTCTCAGCCACCCCCAGCAGATCCTGTAAACTTTTCTCTCCTAATCTTTCTACTTTCTGCAGCTTCCTTTTGATATCTGGTACTGCCTGATTAACGAACACCATGATTACAGCTGCTTTGGTTTCTGGTGCCTCTGGATCCATTGGGGTGTATTGACGGAAAACTTCCGTAATACACTCCAAAAATGCGGCTGGGCTCTCGTTCCTGTCCTGTCTTATATCATATAACTTAGACAAATTAGTGGGCTTACGAGCAGTTGCCCGGAGACCTGCCATCAGAGCCTGGCGGTAGATCTGGAGTTTCTCCTTACCTTCTGCTGTGTTAAAATCCCATCCAGGTCGGGAAAGGGGAAAGGCTTCATTTATAAGATTAGGGTTAGTGGTGGGCTGTCCATCAACTCCCAGAACCAGCTTTCGGGCCTCCGTCTGGATTTTTTTTTCTCTTCAGTGGTGAATAATACCTGTAAAAGCATCTGACAATCATCCCAGGTAGGCTGGTGGGTAAAGAGAATGCTTTCCAGCAAGTTAATAAGCCTTCTAGGAGTCTCAGAGAAAGTAGCAGTTTGCGTTTTCCAATTGTATAGATCACTAGTGGAAAATGGCCAATAATGCATGAGTTGGTTCCTGGCCTCATCTGGGGGCCCAGCCACTCTCAGTGGCAAGATCACTGTGGAGTCGACTGGGCCCACTCCAGGACCAGCCACCCTGGCGACTCTCCCTCAAGTCCCCGCGGCTGGTCCATTCATTTCTCTTTCCTGCCTCCCCTCCCCGGCCGCTTCTGGCTCCACCTCCGCAGCGGCAGTGGTGGCGGCAGCAGCGGCTTGGGGTTGTGGCGCTGGTGGGGCTGAAGGTCTAGGGGGAGTTGAGTGGTATCGGGGGGAAATTATCTCTTCCAAGTTAGAATCAGGGAGAATGGGGTAAAATTTCTTTGGGGACTTATGGAAGGGATTCTGCTTCTCCCGAGGCTGTGACGACACGCTCTCTGGAGGCTCTGAAGGTTCCACCTCCTTCTCCTGCAAAGTGAGCACTCTCAATGCCTTTAACAGGGTAGGAAGGTAGGGCTTCACCCAAGGGGGAGGGGATTCCACTATATCTTGCCAGACCAGTGTATAAGGCAGTTGGTCTGGGTGTCCCTGGGAGCCTCTTTGGAGGATGACACTCTTGACCTGTAAGAGAACACTTGTGAGAAAGGTCCCTTCTCGTGGCCAGCCTACATTAAGGTGGGTCACTCAGTGGCGCACAAATCCCGGAATTTCTTTTTGTGAATTTCGACACTCAAATTGTGCACCCTTTCCTTTAGTTCTGAAAAGTGATCAGTCATGAGAGTTAATGGCATTGTCTGTGCCTGTCCCATCTCATTCGTCAGTACTGTCATTACAACAAACACAACCAACAAGACGAAAGGGAAAATGACAAGAGACAAACAGTAGCTGCCGTGAAAACAAATCTGAAAGTACGATAGGGGAGAGACAGACCGTCGACAAGTCTGACCTTCCCCACAGATGAAGACCTTTTCTTCCAGATGGGGTCGTGGGATGTCTCCCACGAGCCCCAGCCTGCGGCTTTCCAGTGCATCCGCCTAGCCTGATGCTGACCTCAGAACAAAGTGTGGAGCTCCACCTGAGATACAGGACACAGATGCACTAACCCAGGAGTGACTTACCGAATGCCGACCTGAGAACCCTCCGGACCGGGGTCTCGGGCCACCAAGAGCCAATTCCGATGAAAGTTCAAGAGGGTCTTTATTTGCAAGCTCGAGCCTGGACCTCTGTCAACAACCAACTCAGCGGAGTACACCCAGAGGCCCCGACTTCTTTAAGCAGACACCTTTTATAATGGTTACACAAAGGGAGGAGGAGTTTGGGGGACTTTTCAGTCTTGTTATCATTTAATTGGGTAGTAACCTCTGGTGGTCAGCTCAATCATGGAGGATTGGCTAACTTGACTTGGGCTGACCTTGGCCCACTAGCTGGGGAAGTTTCAGAGACATCTGGGAACTTTAGGTGATTTCCCCCTGGCACCTGATTGGTTGTTGCTAAGGGGAAAGTGGAAGGGGTTGAAGCTTGAAGTGGAGCTTTGCAGTTTTTTCCATAACTGAAACTTTAAACAGCTACAGGTTATGTTTTAAAGCAGAAAACTAAAATGGCTGTGCTACTGTCCACAAGTCGATTACATATTCATTGGGTTATAGTATGTTTTTAACCTAAGTCTATGGTATACCCTCTTATGGCCCTCTCAGCCTCACCACTTCAGTGCCTGGTTGAACATTGGCAGTGAGGGCTGCTAAGAGAATCCAGAGGCAGAGTTCCCCTGAGAAGACAAAAGGGGCACCCTGCCACCATCTTGAAAATGGGACAGGAAATTGCTCTGCCTTGCTCACCATGGAGCAACAGACCGATCTCTGTGACTGAAAGATCAACTACTCAGGGGTTAGCTGTGACCCAGAGGGAATATCCTGAAAGCACAAATTTTGGAGGGACAGAACAGTGCTGAATCTCAGGTGCCCCACCCCCTACCATGATCAACCACAGGACAAAGTGTGTGGCCAGAAAAGGATGAGGAAGACCTCCAAAGGGATCAGTGGTGAGTCTGAAGCTGACCAAACCCCCTCCTTCCCAGCAATCCTCTGAGTGTCAGTTCCACACAGCTGGGGCATGATTGAGAGGGACAAACCCTGGCAGAAACTGGATGTCAACCTCAATAGAACTCCATTCCAGGATAGGCCTGGCTGGGGCACAGACCACAAGTACATACCTGGAGAAGAGATAATCCTGCACCTCCCCACTGGAGGGGATCTCTCTGACCACAGGAGATTGGATGGGAGGACTGAAGTCACACCCACCCTCACTGTCACTCCTCCTTCCCTGCTCCAGACACTGGAGATAGAGTGAAAGAGGTAGAAACTCTGTAGGAGATAGCAAAGAAGCAAACAAGAGGAACAATTATAGAACCTGCCACAGTAGGGCATAGTGTTCTTTTCCTTTTTTTTAATTTTTAAAAATGTTTGCCTTTTTGTTAGTTTTTCTATTTATTAAAATATTTTTCCTTTCTGCATAAATGTGTATGAGAGGGTTTAATCTGCATCCCCCCTTTTTCTTTTTCTTTCTTCTTTTGTTTTTGCTTTCTGTTTATGTGTGTATGTGAATGATTGAGTGTTCATCTTTCAGTTTGTTTTTTGTTTCTTGTCTTTTTTGTTGGTTTGTTTTTGCTCTTTTCTGTTATTTTTTTTATAGTTTTTGGTGACTGTGAATATATGTGTGAGAGCTCAATCTGAATTCCTATTTGTTTTTTTCTTTTTTTCTGTTCTTTCTCATCTTCTTCTCCATTCATTTTGTGCTAGGCGTGTGTGTGTGTGTTTAGTTTTCCCTGTTGTTGCTTTTTGTTTTGTTTCACCTTGTTGCTATCCCAGTTTGTTTTGGTGTGTGTGTGTGTGTGTGTATGTGTGTGTGTGTGTGAGTGTGTGTGTGTTCAATTTTTTTTTGCTTTGGTTTCTGCTTTCATTGTTCTGTGCTTTTTTCATTTATTTTATTTATTTATTTTGGCCATCTTATTTCATTCTATTTTTCTCTGTTCTCCTCATTGCTACTACTCTATCTTGGACACAGGGAGTATACACAGATACCCATTGGATAATCATAAAGAGTGGTGGTGGGGAGTAGTTCTCAGGGAAGTCATACCACAGTCAGTGATCATTGTGATTTGCAAGTTCTATCTGAATCCCAGTTCCCCAGTCTCTACTTATTCAACTTTCAAGACAAGAGATAGCAAAGCTTCCTACCCACAATCCTTTTTCAAAATAGAACAAATCCAGAGCCCAGGTCAGAGAAGAATAGAGGACTGAATAAACAATAGAAGTGAAAGCCTCTCCCACAGTCACTTAATAACAGAGAAAAGCAAGAGATCTACCACAAATGAGGAAAAGTCAAAGAAGACCACAGATAATTTCAAGTGTAACAAAGAGAAAATTCCTGAAAAATCAGACCTCAGCATCCAAACAATGGAAGTCACCAATGACTGGCCCCAGAATACCACAGGGATTAAGGAATGAATGGAAAGAGTGAATATGACTTAAGAGAGACAAGATGCAACACTGAAAGAACTTGTAACAGAGATTTTAGCTATATAAAATTTAATCCAGGGAAAAAATAACAAGATGACAAGCATGGAAAGCAGAATTAATCTAGCAGAAGAAAGAATCTCAGAACTTGATGACCAGATCATGGAATTAACCCAATCTGTAAAAAAGCATAGAAAGAAAACTCAGAAAGAAAAAAACAAAGCCTACTAGAGATGTGCAATTATATCAAGAGGCTGAATCTATGCTTGATTGGTATCCCAGAAGAAGAAAGGGAAATGGAGAACAACTTGGAGCAAGTATTTCTGGAGGTAATTCAAGAAAACTTTCTCTATCACACCAGAGATGTGACCAGTCAAGCACAAGACATACAGAGAACCCCCAGAAGACATCAAACGAGAAGACCAAAACCTAGACATATGGTAATTTGCTTACACAAAGTAGGCACACACAAAAATCTTAAAGGCAGCAAGAGAGAAAGATCAGACTACTTACCAGGAAAAACCAATCAGAATAGCAGCAATAGGTATTGGCAGAAACAATAAAAGCAAGAAGGGACTAGAGTCCAATAGTCAAAATTCTCAAAGATAAACAATTATAACCAAGAATTTCCTACCCAGCCAAACCCAGCTTCATCAGTGATGGAGAATTAAAATCCTTCCAAGACATACAACCCTTAAGAAATTATACAGCTTCCAGACCAGTTCTGCAGGAGACTTGAATAGGTTTTTAAGCACAAAAGAAAGAAAAAAAAGAATGACCACACGCTTCCCAAGAGAACAGCAGAGCACAGAATCAACAGAGAATACATTGCAAGGACAAACTTGAAAATACACACACACATCAACCTCAAAGCTGAAAGGAAACAAGTAAACAAACAAAAACTTTAAAAGAACCTAATGATAGGGATAAACAATCACATTTCAATAATCAACCTGAATGTGAATGGAATAAATGTACCACTGTAAAGACACAGAATGGCAAACTGGGTAAGAAACTATGACTCAATTATTTGCTACATCCAGGAAACTCATCTCATCACAAGGGATACATACAGACTCAAAGTTAAAAGATGGAAAATGAATCCATTCATTTCCAGGCAAATGAATCACAAAAGAATCCAGGAGTCACAATCTGAATATCAGACCAAACAACATTTAAGCCATCAAAAATTTTAAGAGATGCAAAAGGACACAATATAATGATAAAAAGTTCAATCCATCAACAAGAAATATCTATCTGAAACATACATGCCCCCTAACACAGGAGCACCAGCATTTATAAAGCAACTACCAAGTAAACTAAAAAAAGATATTGACTCTAACACTGTTATAACAGGGGGCTTAAATACCCCATTATCAGCTCTAGATAAGTAATTGAGGGAAAAAGTCAACAAGGAAATTCACAACCTAAACTTGACACATGACTAAGTGAACTTAATAGATATTTGCATAATATTTCACCTAAAACGCACAGAATATACATTCTACTCATCACCACATGGAATGTACTCCAAGATCTATCGCATCCTTGGTCATAAATCAGGCACAAACAAATTTCATAAGGTTGAAATATTGCCTTTCACCTTCTCAGACCACAGTGGAATACAAATAAATATCAGCACCAACAAAATTTCCCCAAAGCCTACAAAGACATGGACACTAAATAGCAGGATGCTGAACAACTACTGAGTCAGCACTGAAATCAAAACTGAAATTAAAAGATTCCTGGAAACAAATGATAATGAAGAAACATCTTTCCAAAACCTATGATATGCCATAAAAACAGTTCTAAGATGGGAATTTATATCTCTATGAACACACATCAAGAAAATGGAAAGATCACAAGTTGATAGCCTAACAAATCACCTAAGGGAGCTAGAAAGAGAAGACATCCAGAATCCTAACTTTAGCAGAATAATCCAGATAATCAAAATAAGAACCCAAATATGGGACATAGGAGACATAAATAGAATAGAAAACATTAACAACAACAAAAAAAGCTGGTTCTTTACAAGAAATAACAAGATTGATGAACCCCTAGCCAGAATAACCAAGAAAAAAAGAGAGAAAAAGTTCAAATAAACAGAATTGGAATTACAAATGATCAAATCACAATTGACCCCAAGAAGTACAAAAGATTATCAGAGATTACTATGCACACCTGTATGGAAACAAACTTGATAACTTAAATGAAATAGAGGACTTTCTAACATCAAACAACCTCTCCAGGTTGAAACAAGAAGGCATTAAAAAACAATAAATAGACTAGTAACTACCCAGGAAATTGACTTTATCATACAAAAACTACCTACAAAAAAAAAAAGTCCTGAACTGGACAGTTTTCCAGTAAAATCCTACAAAACGTAGAAAGAGTAACTGATACCAATCCTATTGAAAGCATTCCAGGCAACTGAGAAAGATGGAATTCTCTGAAAATTATTTTACAAAGCTAACACCACACTGATACCCAAACCGGGTAAAGGTCCAACAACAAAAAAGAACTACAGGCCAATATCCCTTATGAACATAGATGCAAAAATCCTCAAAAGATTCTAGCAAGTTGGATCCAAAAATACATCTCATAAATCATCCAACATGACCAAGTAGGCTTCATCTCCAGGATGCAAAACTGGTTCAACATCTGCACAACCATACATGCAGTTAAATACATCAAAAGATGTAAAAACAAGAACCACATTATTATATCATTAGATGAAGAAAAAACTTTTGATAAAATCCAACATTCTTTCTTGATTAAAACCCTCAAACACCTAGGTATAGAATGAGCATACCTCAAAATAGTAAGTGCCATTTACGATAAACCCACAGTTAGCATATTGCTAAATTGACAGAAACTGGAAATGTTTCCCCTGGAAACTGGAACAAGACAATGCTGCCCACTAGCATGTCTTTTGTTCAACATTGTTTTGGAAGGCCTAGCTAGAGCAATTAGACAAGAGAAGAAAATCAGGGGTATACAATTAGGAAAAGAGGAAGGCAAGTTATCCCTCTTTGCTGACAATATGATGCTGTACCTCGAAGATCCAAGAGAATCTGTCAAATACCTTCTGGCACTGATAACGGACTTTGGCAAAGTCTCAGGGTACAAAGTCAATGTACAAAAGACAGTTGCATTCTTATATACCAAGACAAGCAGGTGGAGAACCAAGTAAAAAACATAATCCCATTCACAATACCCACAAAAAATGAAATACCTCAGCATCTTCCTAACCAGAGAAGTGAAAGACCTTTACAATGAGATCTGCAAAGCACTGCTCAAAGAAATCAAAGAAGACACAAACAAATGGAAAAATATTCCATGCTCATGGATAGGAGGTATCAATTTTGTTGACATACATATCCTGCCAAAGGCAATCTACAGATTCAACTCAATACCCATTAAATTATTCTTCTCAGACCTGCAAATGACAATACAAAAATTCATATGGAAACATAAATGACCATGCATAGCCAAAACAATCCTTAGTAAAAAAAAAAAAAAAAAAAAAAAAAAAAAGCAGGAGGTATCACACTTCTAGACTTCAAACTTTACTATAAGGCCACAATAATCAAAACAGCCTGGTATTGGTACAGGAACAGGCATACTGAACAAATGAACAGGATAGAGATTCCAGAAGCAAAGTCTGTTTTTCAACCTACTTATCTTTGCCAAACCTCCAGCAATAACCACTGTGGGAGAGAAGAATCTATTCAATAAATGGTGCTGGGAAAACTGGTTGATCACATGCAGAAGATTAAAACAGGACCCTTGCCTATTACTATGCCCCCAAATTAACACTAAATAGACCAAATATCTAAAAGTAAAACCTCAAACTATAAGAATCTTAGAAAATGCAGGAGACACCCTTATGGAACTTGGAACTGACAACCAATTTCTGATCAAAACCCCAAGTACCCATACCATCAGAGATAAGATAGACAAGTGGGACCTCATCAAATTGACAAGCTTCTTTAAAGTTAAACAAACCATCAAGAGAGTGGGGGCAGCCCACAGAATGGGAAAAAATATTTGCCAACTGTATCTGACAAAGGTCTAACATCAAGGATCTTCAAGGAACTGAAATGTGCTGAAAGAAAAAAAAAGCCCCATTAAAAAGTGAGAAAAAGACATGAATAGACACTTCTTAAAAGAAGATATACAGGTAGCCAACAGACACGTGAAAAGGTGCTCAGTCTCACTCATCATCAGAGAAATGCAAATCAAAACCACATTTACATACCACCTAATCCTAGTAAGAATGGCCGTCATCAATAAAATGAACAGCAACAGATGCTGGGAAGGATGCACGGAAAAAGGATTGCTTCTACATTGCTGGTGGGAATGCAAATGAGTGCAACCTCATTGGAAGACAGTGGTGATTTCTGAAATAACTAGAAATTGGCCTTCCAAATGACCCAGCAATCCCCCTTTTGGGAATATACCCATAAGAACTCAAGTTATTTTACCCAAAAGATACCTGCAGCTCTACTCCCAATAGCAAAAAGATAGAACCAACCATGTTGCCCATCGAAGCTGGACTGGGTAAAAAAAAAATGTGGTACATATACACAATGTAATATTATGCAGCCATAAAGAAGTACAAACATACGGACTTCACAGCAACTTGGATGGATTTAGAGTCTATCATCCTCAGTGATCTATCACAGAAACAAAGAACAGAATACCATATATTCTCACTCATAAGTGGACCTTAAATAATTATCATAACTCTATAAGAATGGGAATGACAGTAGTGGGAAACTGCCGGGCGGGGGGTGGGATTGGCAGTTAAGGGAAAATGCTTGGAAGGGAGGGCACACCTCATCAACAAGGGTACCTGCATAATGAACATTTGTATACCTAACCCTGAATTGTACTCCACATCTTTAGAATAAAGAAAAATATAATAATAATAATAATAATAATAATAATAAGTTAAAACTCCTTAGCTTGCAATAGGAAGTTTTTCTTTTTCTTTTTCTTTTTTAAGATGTAGGGTACAGGTAAAGTTTGGGCTTCCCTTTGATCCCACTTTGCTTGGTTTGAGATCAGGTACCCTTATTGATGTTATGTGTCCCTCCTTCTTCCTTCCCTGGCAGTTTCCTGCTACTGCCAATCCCTTTAATCTAGTGTTATGATAAATATTCAGGGTATCTGCTTATGAGTGAGAACATGTATTCAGTTTTTTTCTGTGATAGATCCTTGAGTATTATAGATTCTAAATCCATCTAATTTGCTGTGAAGTCCATAATTTTATCCTTCTTAATGACTGCATAGTATTCATCATGTATGTGTACCACATTTTCTTTATACAGTCCATTTTCCATGTGCAGGATGATTGGTTCCACGGTTTTGCTATTGTGAATAATGCTGCAATAAACATGCGTGTGCTGATATTTTTTTATAGAATGATTTGAGTTCCTTCAGGTATATTCCCAAAAGGAAGACACCTGGGTCATGTGGAAGGTCAATTTTTAGATATTTTAGAAATTGCTGAACTGTTTTTGCAGAGGTTGTACTAATTTATGCTCCCACCAACAGTGTAGAAGTGTTCCCTTTCCCCTGCATCCTCTGCAGCATCCATTGTTTTTTGAGTTATTGATGATGGCCATCCTAACTGGGGTTAGGTGATATCTCAGTGTGGTTTTGACTTGCATTTCTTTGATGATTAGTGAGGCTGAGCATTTTATGTATCTGTTGACTGCTCATATGTCTTCTTTTGGGAAGTGTCTATTCATATCTTTTGCTCACAATTTTTTTTTTTTTTTTTTTTTTTTTTTTGGCATACATGAGCTCCTTGTAGATCCTGGATGTTAAGCCTGTGCAGGTATATGATTGGTAATTTTTTTTTTTTTTTTTTGTCATCCTGTGAACTGTCCTCTCACTCTCTTGATGGTTTCTTTTGCCTTGCAGAAGCTTTTTATTGTGATGAGGTCCCATTTGTCTATCTTATCTCTTATGCCATGGACATTTGGAGTTTTGATAAGGAATTGGTTGCTTATTCCGATTTCCATAAGGGTATCTCCTGTGTTTCCTAAGGTTCTTATAGTTTGAGGTTTTACATTTAGGTTGTTGATCCATTTAGAGCTGATTTTTTGTGGAAGGTGGTAGTTAGGGATCCTTTTTCAATCTTCTCCACGTGGCCAGCCAGTTTTCCCAGCATCATTTACTGAATAGGTTATCGTCTCCTCAGTGCTTGTTGCTGGAGGCTTTGTTGAAGATGAGTTGTTTGAGAAATTGAGGTTTTGCATCCAGAATCTTTATTCTGTTCCTTTGGTCTATATACCTATTCTTGTACCAATACCAGGCTGTTTTGATTATTGTAGCCTTATAATAACATTGAAAGTCTGAAAGTGTGATACCTCCTGCCTTGTATTTTTGCTGAGAATTGTTTTGGCTATTCATGTTATTTTATGATTCTGTATGAATTTCTGTATTGTAGTTTCCAAGTCTGAGAAGAATGATATTGGTAATTTAATGGGTATTACATCGAATCTGTAGATTGCCTTTGGTAAGATGGACATCTTAACAATGTTGATTCTTCCAATCCATGAGCATGGAATATTTTTCCAATTGTTTGTGTCTTTGATTTCTTTGAGCAGTGTTTTGTAGTTTTCATTGTAAAGGTCTTTCACTTCTCTGGTTAGGAATATGCTGAGGTGTTTCATTTTGTGCGTGCGTGCGTGTGTGTGTGTGTTATTTTCAATAAGATTGCACTTTTTATTTGGTTCTCTGCCTGATGATTGTTGGTGTATAAGAATGCAACTGTCTTATATGCGTTTGTTTTGTACCCTGAGAATTTGCAAAGTTTGTTATCATTGCAAGGAGGTCTTTGACAGATTCTCTTGGGTTTTCAAGATATAAGATCATAACATCAGCAAAGAGGGATAGCATAACTTTCTCTTTTCCTATTTGGATACCTCTGATTTTTTTTATCTTGTCTGATTACTTTAGTTAGGACTTCAGCACTATGTTGAACAGGTGGGGTGAGAGTGGGCAGTTTTGTTTTTTTCTGGTTTTCAGGGGAAATGCTTCTAATTTCTGTCCATTTAGCAATATGTTGGCTGTGGGTTTATCATAGATGGCTCTTACAATTTTGAGATATGTTCCTTCTATGCCTAGGTGTTCAAGAGTTTTTATCAAGAAGTGATGGTGGATTTTATCAAAAGCTTTTTCTGCATCTAATGATATAATCATGTGGTTTTTGTCTTTACATCTGCTGATGTATTTAATTATATTTATGGTCTTGCAGATGTTCATCCAGACCTGTGTCCCGGGAATGAAGCCTACTTGGTAATGATTGATGATTTTTGAGATGAAACACATGTATTTTTTAAGGCTTTAAAAGCTACTCCATAGTTTTAGAGGTTACCCTAAATCTTTATTTCAATTTCAACAACAATTTTGAACAGGTTAGTTTTATAACTCAGAGAAGAATCTTAAGCAATTTAATAACATAACATATAACAAAAAATATTTCTATGAGTCCACATAAGAGTGTGCTTAAGTGTACTATAAACATATTTCCTAAATAAATGAAGTTGAGACCTGGCACAGTGGCTCATACCTATAATGCCAGTACTTTGGAGCCCACGGGTTTGATACCAGCCTGGGCAACTTGGTGAGACCTCATCTCTACAATAAATAAAAAAATTAGCTAGACATGGGGGTGCTTGCCTGTAGTTCCAGCTACTTGGAAGACTAAGGAGGAAGAATTGCCTGAGCCCGCAGGTTGAGACTGTGGTGGCTGTGAGCATGCTACTGCACTCCAACTTGGGCAACAAAGTAAGACTCCAACTCAAAAATAAAAAATAAAAGTAAAAATAAATGAAATTGAAAAGCATTCCCTTGGGATGATGGATGTATAAAGCAGGGTGAAGAAAAGCAGTCTACTAATGGAAACTGAGAAGGAAATGAACAAGATAAAAAAAGTCACATAATAAAGGTCAAAAGCAAGAAAGCTTCAAAGGGGTCATGGAAGGGATCACTCTTCATTTCTAGCAGTAGTGTTTGCCTTGAAGCCAGTTTAGTGTTTGCCTTGAAGCCTGTTTAGTGTAATATTGGTGTAGCCACTTCATCTCTTTCATGGTTGCTGTTCACATGGTTTATCCCCCCCCCGCCCCCATCCTTTAACTCTCAAACTGTTTTTATCTTTGAATTTGAAGTTGCTGTTACTTGTTTCTTTTGGTAATGTGTTGGCACAGGTCTAGCTCAGATGCCCTTGCTCCAATTACATCCCTGGATTTAATGGATTAAATTCAAGAGTTGGGTAAGCTTTTAAATGGGTTTGGGATTAAGTCCCTAAACCAATTATGATTCCACCTATAACATTGGATCTGTGCATGACCTGGAGACTGCCTCCCAGTTTAGGGAATTTATGAGTTTAGTCTTTATTTAGGCAGAAAATCGTGACAACAGTTTCTGGTGATCTGCCTTTCTTCTCTCCTCAGATCACATACACTGAGCAGAGACACAGTCTGCATCACAACCAAGCCTACTCTGGTTCTCGCTGCTCTCACTTTGTTTTTTGTTTGTTTGTTTGCATTTTGAGTTGGAGTCTCACTCTTGTCACCCAGGCTGGAAAGCAGTGCAATGCCAAGCTCGTGGCCACCGCAACCTCGACCTGCTCGTTTAGGTGATCCTTCTGCCTCAGCCTTCCAAGTAGCTGGAACTGCAGACACACCACACCACATCAGGCTATTTTTTATGATTTATGGTAGAGATGTGGTCTCACCAAGTTGCTCAGGGTGGTTTTGATCCCTGGGCTCAGGCAATCCTCTTACCTCGGCCTCCCAAAGTGCTGGGATTACAAGCTGAGCTGCCGTACCTGGCTCGCTGCACTCTTTAAATGTCTTTTCCCTGATTTTCCTGTGAACTTCTGAGTTGTCTGACCCACCTGGCACCATACACAGCTATTAGCCTCTACTGACTGCCAGCTGAGTGACCTATTATTTTCCACAACACTCCAGTGTGTACATTGTTCCACAGTCTGATCTAAACAAAGTTTAGCCATTTGGCAGGAGCAGGGTGTCGATAGCCTGTAAAGCTTGCCCAACTCTTGAATTTCCCTTGTTAAATTCTCTAATTCGCTTGTTTTGTGTGTGTGTGTGTGTGTGTGTGTGTGTGTGTTTGGTGGTCATGTGATTACTTATTTGGTAACTTGGCTGTGAAATCTATTTTCTGTGCAGTTTATAGTTTCTGATGTCTGTACTCAGATGGTTTCTTTAATTTCATCTTGCATTCCAGTTTCTTAAACATCACGCCTGAGTTAACATAAGCCATGTATAAGTCAAAGTCTATGATGAGGCCCCATTAGTCAGAGATTTTTACCCTATAATACTGCATGTGTGTGAAGCTTGGAGATTGCTTTTACAGTTCTGGGACTTTACAAAGTATTGGCTTTTATTCGTTCAGGGACCATACCTCATGGATTCTCTCTCCTTGGTCTTTTCTTCAACGAAACAGCCTTGGGCCTACTCAGTCTTACAGACCTCCAGAAATGAGTGTGATTTTGTTTATTTTTATTTTTTTATTTTTTATTTTTTGAGTTGGAGTTTCACTCCGTCACTGCAGCCTCGACCCACTGGGCTCCGGCGATCCTTCCACCTCAGCCTTCCGAGTAGCTGGAATTACAGGCACACGCTACCATGCCCGGCTGATTTTTGATTTATTGTAGAGATGAGGTCTCGCCAAGTTGCCCAGGCGGGTCTCAAACCCGCGGGCTCAGGCAATCCACTCACTTCAGCCTCCCAAAGGCACGGGATTACAGGCTGAGCCACCGAGCCCGGCTTGTGATTTTATTTTAAACCTAGAATGCCAGGTGCTGTGACTGGCTCAGAGTGGCTTATTGTTTAGTCAGTGTTTTGTCAGAGGTTGTTTGTATGCCCCTCAATCCGATAAGGATTCTGGATATTTTTGTTTCTGTTTTTTTTTTTTTTTAATGAATCTGTGTATAACTTACAGTGAATATAAGTCTGCCTGTGTTCCACTGTGAATATTCCTGAGAAGTACAGGCCTGTGCAGGCACATAACCTCCTGAACCCTAGAAAATGCTAGGATCTAGGAGGATTCTTTCTGGCTTTCTCTATTCTTGTCGGTATTAAAGTTATAGGCCTACTATTTCATATACTGTGATTGATATGTAGAGCTATCAATTTTCTCTTAATTGCCAGCTACTAAGATCCTTGACATGAACTCCTCAGGCTTAGTTCTAAAAATAAAATCAGTTCCTTCAGCCCACGCTATGAAGCTGTCCATTTCTACAGCCCACATTTACACTGGTAATATTTTTGCAGCGGACCTGGGATGAAAGACAGGGATCCCCTCTTCCCTGAGTGGTATTCCTGAACTGTGTGCTAGGAGGACTTGGGGTGAGGGATGGTCATTTCTGGTCTTCTCATCTTACCTTTTCCAATATAAAATAGGAACAATTAGTTTCTGAGGGTCGGTGTGTCTTACCTAAGACAAAGCTCTTGCCTTATGCATGGTGGCTGAATTGGAGAAGAATGAGCCATTCCGGCTCAGAATGTTACTTCCGTAATACGATCCTGGGGTGGATAAGAGACACTGGACGCCTGCCCTTCCCTACTTTAGGCCAGGAACTCAGGGGAGAGGGAGCCACTTCTTGGTTGTATCAACTGATGCTAATTTTTTAAACATAATTTTCAATTGTTAATGGTTGTTTCATGGGGGAGAGGACACACAGAGCCCCTCACACTGCCCTTCCAGAGATTGAACAAATCTCTTTATTTTTTTCAAATAAAATGTCAATATATTTTTAAGTTTTATGAAAAGGTACTGAAAGTTTCTTTGGATTAAGTCAATATATCAATTTTAGGATAATTTACAGCTATGTGTATCAAGTCTTTCTTAACACAAATGTTGCATATCTTTCTATTCTTTAGTATTAAAGTTTGGGTATTCTTTAGTATTAAAGTTTATATAGATATAGATATACAGATTTTTTTCCCCCTGTGAATGTTTTACCTTTTTTATTAGAATAATCTTTAGTAATTTAATGGGTACTTAGTACTAATGCAAATGCTGTCATTTCTTTAGTTACATTTTCTGTGTTTTGCTGGTATAAAAAATGTACAAACTTTCCATATATTGCTCTTATATCCAGCATCATCTTAAAATTTTTTATTATTTCTAATATTTTTATCTTCTTATTAATTTTCTTATATAAATAATCATATTATCCACAAATAATTACTATTTTACTTCTTATTTCCTTATCTTTATACCTCTAACTTATATTCTTTAAATTTATTATATAGGACCCATAGCAAAATCTTGGATGGAAATTATACTAGATATATTTGCAATATTTTTTCATTTATAAAGCTTTTCTAAAATTTTTTCCATAAGAGATGATGATTTAATATTTATATTTAAAGCAAATATGGTGAGTTAATCAGAGTTTTTATTATGAATTCATGTTTAAATTTTATCAAGAGATTACAAAATTTAGTTCATCATTTTTAAACTTCAATACTTTATTTTATTTTATTTTTTTATTTATTTATTTTTATTATTTTTTTGGTGTTCAAAATTTTAATTTTTTTTCTTATTAATCAATATTTTTTACTATGGTTTTGTGGGATACAGTTAATGGTTAGGTGTACAATTACATTTCATTCAGGCACCCTGTTGATAAGAGGTGTTTCCCCATCCCCAGACAGATATTTGTGACTGTTAATCCCATCCCCCTCTCCCCCATAGTTTCCCAGTACCATTAGTCATTTTCTTCTAGTATTACATTGGATGTTCAAGGTCCATTATATGAGTGAGAACACGTGATACTCGGATCTTTGTTTCTGTGAGAGGTCACTCAGTATTATAGACTCTAGTTCCATCCAGGTTGCTGCAAAATTCATGATTTTGTGTATGTACCACTTTTTAAAATCCAGTCCTCTTTTGATGGGCAGCATGGTTGTTTCCAGGTTCTTGCTATTGTGAATAACACTGTGATAAACATACGTGTGCAGGTATCTTTTTTATAGAGTGATTTGAGGTCTTCAGGGTATATTCCCTGTAGGGGGATTGTGGGGTCATATGGAAGGTCGATTTTTAGAGCTTTTAGAAATCGCCACACTGCTTCCCACAGGGGTTGTACTAGTTTCCACTCCCACCAAGAGTGTAGAAGTGTTCCCATTTCACCACACCCTCTCCAGCAGCTGTTATTTTTTGAGTTGCTGATAATTGCCATTCTAACTGGAGTTAGGTGATATCTCAGTGTGGTTCTGATTTGCATCTCCCTGATGATTAGTGAGGTTAAGCATTTCTTTATGTGTTTGTTGGCTGCTTAGATGTCTTCTTTTATGAAGTGTCTGTTCATATCTTTTGCCCATTTTATATTGGGGTTGTTTGTTTTTTTCTTTTCAGCATGTTTGAGTTCCCTATAGATCCAGGATGTTAAGCCTTTGTCAGACCTGGAGTTGGCAAATACTTTTTCCCAATCTGTACGCAGTCTCCCTACTCTCTTGATGGTTTTTTTGGCTTTGCAGAAGCTTGTCAGTTTAATAAGGTCCCACTTGTCTATCTTCTCTCTTATGACCTGTGGGTTATGGGTTTTGTTCAGGAATTGGATGCCATTTCTGATTTCCATGAGGGTATTTCCTTCATTTTCTAAGGTTCTTATCGTTTGAGGTTTTACATTTAGGTCTCTGATCCATTTGGAGTTAACCTTTGTGCAAGGGGATAGATAGGGGTCCTGTTTCAATCTTCTGCATGTGGTCAGCCAGTTCTACCAGCACCATTTACTGAATAGGTTCTCCTCTACCCAGTGGTAGGTGGTGGGGGCTTTGTCGAAGATGAGTTGGTTGAGAAATTGAGATTTTCCTTCTGGAATCTCAATTCTATTGCATTGATCTATATGCCTGTTCCTATACCAATACCAAGCTGTTTTGATGATTGTAGCTTTATAGTAAAGTTTGAAGTCTGGTAACGTGATACCACCTGTTTTGTTTTTTTTTTTTTTTGCTGAGGATTGTTCTGGCTATTCTTGGACATTTGTGTTTCCATATGAATTCCTGTGTTGTTTTTTCCAGGTCTGAAAAGAATGTTGCTGGTAATTTGATGGGTATTGTATTGAATTTGTAGATTGCCTTAGGTAAGATGGACATCTTCACAATGTTGATTCTTCCAATTCATGAACATGGAATATTTTTCCACTTGTTTGTGTCATCTTTGATTTCTTTGAGCAGTGTTTTGTAATTTTCATTGTAAAGTTCTTTCATGTCTCTGGTTAGGAAGATACCAGGGTATTTCATTTTTTTTCTGTGGCTATTGTGAATGGAATTGTGTTTTTTATTTGGGTTTCTGTTTGTTTATTATTGGTGTAGAGAAATGCGATTGTCTTTTGTACATTTATTTTGTATCCTGAGATTTTGCCGAAGGCCTTTATCAATGGAAGTAGGATTTTGACAGATTCTCTTGGATTTTCAAGGTACACAATCATATCATCTGCATAGAGAGATAACTTGACTTCCTCTTTTCCTATTTGAATACCACTGATTGCCTCCTCTTCTTTGATTGCTCTAGCCAGGACTTTCAATACTATGTTAAACAAGAGGGGTGAGAGTGGGCATCCTTGTCTAGTTCCAATTTTCAGGGGAATTGCTTCCAATTTTTGTCCATTTAGGAGTATGCTGGACGTGGGTTTCTCGGAGATGGCTTTCACTATTTTGACGTATGTTCCCCATATTCCTAGATGTTCAAGGGTTTTTATCAGGAAGGGGTGCTGGATTTTATCAAAAGCTTTTTCTGCATCTAATGATATGATCATGTAGTTTTTGTTTTGACATCTGTTGATGAATTTAATTACATTTATGGTTTTACGAATGTTGAACCAGGCTTGCATCCCAGGAATGATGCCTACTTGGTCATAGTAGATGATTTTTGAGATGTATTGCTAAATCCGGTTTGCTAGGATGTTGTTGAGAATTTTAGCATCTATGTTCATCAAAGATATTGACCTGTAGTCCTCTTTCTTTGTTGGATCTTTACCTGACTTGGGTATCAATGTGATGTTGGCTTCATAGAATGATTTGGGGAGAGGTCCATCTTTTTCAATCGCCTGGAATACCTTCAGTAGGATTGGTATCAGCTCCTCCTTAAATGTCTTGTAGAATTCTGCTGGAAAGTCATCTGGACCAGGGCTTTTTTTTGGTAAGAAGTTTTCTTATTACGTAGTTGATTTCCTTGATTGTTATTGGTCTATTTAGGGTCTCAATTTCTTGTTGTTCCAACCTAGGTAGGTTGTGTGATGTCAGAAAGTCCTCCATTTCCTTAGATTTTCAAGTTTGTTTCCATACAAGTGTATGTAGTAGTCTCTAACGATCTTTTGTATTGCTTCAGGGTCAGATGTGACTTCATCTTTTGTGTTTCTGATTGTGCTTATTTGATTTTTTTCTTGTTTTTTCTTGGTCAGTCTAGCTAGGGGGGACCATCAATCTTGTTTATCCTTTCGAAAAACCAGCTTTTTGTCTTCTATTTCCTGGATTTGGGCTTTTATTTTGGTGATCTGGATTCTTCTGCTGAAATTAGGGTTTTTGTGGTCTTGCTTTTCCAGCTTCGTTAGGTGGCTTCTTAGGTTGTCAATTTCTGTTCCTTCCATTTTCTTCAAGTGTGTTTGTAGGGATATAAATTCCTCTCTTACTACAGCTTTCAGGGCATCCTAGAGATTTTGGTAAGATGTTTCTTCATTTTCATCTGTTTCCAGGTATCTTTTGATCTCTGTTTTGATTTCATCATTGACCCAGGAGTTGTTCAGCATCATGCTGTTTAATTTCCATGTCTTTGTGGGTTTTGGGGGGACTTTGTTGGTGTCAATGTTTATTTTTATTCCACTGTGGTCCGAGAAGGTACATGGTAGAATTTCAGTCCTTTTAAATTTGCTTATGCTTGATTTATGGCCGAGTATGTGGTCGATCTTAGAATATGTTCCATGTGGTGATGAGTAGAATGTGCATTCTGTGGTCTTTGGATGGAGTTTTCTGTAGGTATCAATTAAGTCCATTTGTTCCAAAGTCACATTGAGGTTCCGGATCTCCTTGCTGATTTTTTGTCCTGATGATCTGTCTAGGGTTGTGAGTGGGGTATTAAAGTCCCCAGTTATGATGGTGTTAGAGTCAATATCTTTCTTTGTTTTCCAAGAAGTTGCTTTATGAAAGTTGGTGCACCTATGTTGGGTGCATATATGTTTAGGATAGATATTTCTTGTTGATAGATTGAGCCTTTTATCATTATGTAGTGGCCTTCTGTATCTTTTTTTATTTGTAATAGCTTCAAGGGTATTTTGTCTGAAATTAGGATTGCTACTCCTCCTTTCTTTTGTATTCCATTCACCAGAAAGTTTGTTTCCCATTCTCTTACTTTGAGTCTGTGGGTGTTCTTTCTAGTGAGGTGCGTCTCTTGAAGGTAGTAGATTGTTGCCTGATGATATTTTATCCATTTTGCCATTCTATGTCTTTTCAGTGGTGCATTTAGTCCATTCACATTTTGGCTAATAATTGAAATGCAAGAGTTGATCCCTGTTATAATGTTCTTACAGAGTTGTTCCTGTTTGTTTGCTGTCTTTCTTTGGGTTTTCGAGTTGGTTCATGTGTGTTTTTAATCTTTTGCCTGTACTCTTGTGAAGAATGTTGTTCTTTTTTCTTTTTCTTCTCTGTTCTGTACTTTCTTAAGTGTTTCTTATAGAGGTGGTCTGGTGGCAGCGTAGGTTCTTAGGGATTGAATATCTGGAAAAGATTTCAATTCTCCCTCACTAATGAAGCTTAGTTTGGCTGGGGAGGTTATTCTTGGCTGAAATTGTTTCTCTTTTAGAACTTTGAAGATAGGGCTCTCCTAACCTGAAGTGTTTCTGTGGGTAAATCTGTTGCTATTCTAATTGGTTTTCCCTGGTAGGTAGTCTGGCCTTTTTCTCTTGCTGCCTTTAGGATTCTTTCTTTTATAGCTACTTTGTTTAGGCAAATTATTATGTGTCTGGGAGTTGGTCTTCTCATTTGTTGTCTTGCAGGGGTTCTCTGAATCTCTTGTGTTTGAATTTTTTCATCCTTGATGAGCTGAGGGAAGTTTTCTTGAATTATTTCATGAAATGTCTGTTCCAGTGTGGCTTCTCTTTCTCTCTCTGTCTCAGGAAGCCCAATTACTCTTAGGTTTGGTCTCTTGAAGTGATCATTCATCTCTTGCAGGTTTTGTTCTGTCTTTTTGAACTTCTTTTCTATGCTTTTGACAGTTTGGGTTAGTTCTGTGTTTTGGTCTTTGAGCTCTGAGATTCTTTCTTCTGCTTGGCTGATTCTGCTTTCCATGCTTATTAGTCTGTTATTCATTTACATCACAGTATTCTCTACTGCTGTCATTTCTGACATCAACTCCTTCCTATTTCCTCTTGTCTCTCCTCAATTTTTTTAATTCTCTCCATTAATGTCTTGATGTCTGGGTTTGTTGCATGTAACCAGTCATTCCGGGGGTTCTTCATTGTGTTTCAGAATCTGTTTTCTCAGTGTGTGATCTCCCAGGGTTCTGTGTGAGACCTATATTCTTCTTTTGGTTTTTCTTCATTTGTGTGGTTTTTCCCCCTCCCTACTTTTTTGCTTCCCTCCACGTCACTGTCTTCTTTAATTCTGTTATTTAGGGTAAAGGGATTGGTTTTACTTCTGTTTGTTCAATCTCCTATTCTTTATGTATACCTTCTTACTTTGTTCAATTCTGGAGTTGCACTGTAGGTTGGGGGTGGTCCTTTTTGCAGTTTTGAGATTTACTTAAGGGGAGAGCTGTGATTCAAAATCTATCTGCAGTTCCTGGTATTTGCTGACAGGTGTGTGAATAATCTGGAACCCACTTCCCACTGCCTTGTAATCTGTCCGTGCAGTGGGCTGTAGGTTTACTCCCTGAAATAAAATGTGGTTAGTATAGGGGAGAGAATGGAGCAGACAGTGGTTTGAAGAGGGGGGTGGAGAGATAGAGGAGTAAGGGAGGAAACAAACAAGTGTGCCAACAAATAGAGAGAGAGGCCTATACTGAAACAGATAAAAACAATAGACCACAGCTGCAGATGAAACAACTCTCATACAAACAAAAATAAAACATATAGTGATGCTAACATATCAGCTATCCATCCACCTTATTAGTGTGCTTTTCCTCTATACAAAGATATAGCTTACAGAGAGAAGAAAAGAGAAGAAAAAGAAGAGGAAAAGAGAAAAAAGGAACAATACAGTAGGAATAGAATTAAGTCATTAAACTAACAGAATCAATGAAGCACACTCTGAGACATTTCGTTTAATTTCAATGTCCCTTCAAGTCTGGTTTCTAGTTTTCTTTTCAAGCTGGTAAATTAGTTTGCAGTTAGGGTCAGTTGCACCTGGTCTGCTGTGAAGGACAGTTCAGATCACCCTCTGTTCACCACTCTGGTCTATGTTTTTATCAAGCTTGTTTCTCCCATTTCGGTGTTGGTACCTTGAGTCGCCAGCCGGTGGTGCAGGTGGTGCTCAGCTGCTCAGAGGGGGTGGGGCCAGACAGGGACGGCAGAGGCTGAAGATGGCAAGATGGCCTGCCTCAGAACAGACGGCAGGAGACTTACGGCAGGCAGGACGTCTTGGTCGCAGGAGAGGTGGCATCGATCCCAGCAGATCTTCCCTGAAGGGGTTTAAAGGACTGAAGTTGTGGATTGCCTCCATCCCGGGTGGTGCGATGTGCTACCGGCGGCGGTGGCGGTGGCTGCAGCGGCTTCAGTGGCAGCATCTGTGCTGCAGTGGCTGTCCAGACTACTGCGATGCCCCAGCAGTGGCAACAGCCGAGCTCCATATGAAGAGCAGGCTGAGCTGTTGGGGTCCGTTGCCCCCAGGGCAAGAGTCAGAGACCCACTGCAGTTCATCTTTGCAGAGGTTTTCACAGACCAGGTTGCCCCATTGTTATCTTGCCGAAAGTCCAAAACTTCAATATTTTAATGTGGTGAATTATATTTATGATTTTTAAAATTAAACTCTAATTACTCTTAAAATAAACATAAAATGGTATAAACTGTCAGATAAAGTTTGCTAATATTTTGTGTTTATAAATTTTATATATTTCTTTCTTTATTTTCTCTTTTAATTCTTATTTTGACATTGTGGGGTACAATTCAGGGTTAGATATACAAATGTTCATTGTGCAGTAACCCCTATTGATGAAGTGTTGCCTCTCCTTCCTCAGGCGGATATTGACTACTGTTAATCCCAGTTACCCATCCCCCACCTCCCTCCCCACAGTTTCCCGCTACTTTCAATCCCTTTCCTACAGTAATACGGTAGTTGTTCAAGGTCCACTTATGAGTGAGAACATGTGATACTCAGCTCTTTGTTTCTGTGAGAGATCAGTCAGTATTATACACTCTAATTCCATCCAGGTTGCTGCAAAGTTCATGATTTTGTTCTTCTTTATGACTGTGTAATATTCCATTGTGTATATGTACCACATTTTTTTATCCAATCCTCTTTTGATGGGTAGCATGGTTGGTTCCATGTCCTTGCTATTGTGAACAATGCTACAAGAAACATAAGTGTACAGGTATCTTTTTTATAGTGTGGCCTGAGTTCTTCCAGGTATATTCCTAGTAGAGGGATTGCAGGGTCATATGGAAGGTCAATTATTAGAACTTTTAGGAATTGCCACACTGATTTCCACAGAGGCTGTGCTAGTTTGCACTCCCACCAAGAATTTAGATGCCTTCTTTTTTTGCCACATCCTCTCCAGCATCTGATATTTTTTGAGTTATTGATGATGGCCATTCTGACTGGAGTAAGGTAGTATCTCAGTGTAGTTTTAATTTGCATCTCCTTGATGGCTAGTGAGGCTGAAAAATTTTTCATGTGTCTGTTGGCTGCTCACACATCTTCCTTTTAGAGGTGTTTATTCATATCTTTAGCCCACTTCGCAATGGGGCTGTTTGTTTTTTCTTTTCAGCATGTTTGATTTCCTTGTGGATCCTTGATGTTAGGCCTTTGTCAGACATGGAGTTGGCAAATATTTTTTCCCAGGCTGTGGGCTGTCACCTTGCTCTCTTGATGGTTTCTTTGGCTTTGCAGAAACATGTCAGTTTAACGAGGTCCCAACTGTCTATCTTATATCTTATGGTTTGGGCACTTTGGGTTTTGATCAGGAATTGGTTGCCAGTTCCAACTTTCATAAGAGTGACTCCTGCATTTTCTAAGGTTCTTACAGTTTGAGGTTTTACAATTAGATCTGTATCCATTTAGAGTTAATTTTTGTGTATGGGGATAGACAGGGGTCCTGTTTCAGTCTTCTGCACATGGTCAGCCAGTTTTCCCAGCACCATTTACTGTATAGGTTCTCCTCTCCCCAGTAGTGGGTGGTGGAGGCTTTGTCAAAGATGAGTTGGTTGAGAAATTGAGGTTTTGCTTCTGGAATCTCAGTTCTATTCCATTGGTCTATATGCTTGTTCTTGTACCAATACCCGGCTGTTTTGATTACTGTAGCTTTATAGTATAGTTTAAAGTCTGGGCGTGTGATACTTCTTGCTTGGTTTTTTGTTTGTTTGTTTGTTTGCTGAGGATTGTTTTGGCTATTCTTGATTGTTTATGTTTCCATATGAATTCCTGTATTATTGTTTCTAGGTCTGAGAAGAAAGTTGCTGGCAATTCGATGGGTATTGCATTAAATATGTAGATTACCTTAGGTTAAATGGGCATGGGCATCTTAACAATGTTTGTTCTTCCAATCCATGAACGTGGAATATTTTTCCACTTCTTTGTATCATCTTTGATTTCTTTGAGTAGTGTACTATAGCTTTCATTGTAAAGGTCTTTTACATCTCTGGTTAGAAAGATGCCAAGATATTTGATTTTTTTACAGTTATTGTAAATGGAATTGTGCTTTTTATTTGGGTTTCTGTTTGTTTATTATTGTATATAGAAATGCAATTGTCATACTTACCTGGCAGGGGAGATACCATGATCACGAAGGTGGTTTTCCCAGGGCGAGGCTTACCCATTGCACTCCGGGTGTGCTGACCCCTGTGATTTCCCCAAATGTGGGAAAATTGACTGCATAATTTGTGGTAGTGGGGGACTGCGTTCACACTCTCCCCTGGAAAAAAAAACAGAAAAAAAAAAAACAGAAATGCAATTGTCTTTTGTACATTTATTTTGTACCCTGAGACTCTACCAAAGACCTTTATCAGTGCCAGGAGGTTTTTGGCAGATTCTCTTGGGTTTTCAAGGTATATAATCATGTCATCTGCAAAGAGAGATAACTTGACATCCTCTTTTTCTATCTGAATACCCCTGATCTCCTTTCCTTCTCTGATTGCTCTAGCCAAGACTTCCAAAACTATGTTTTGGAAAGGCAAGAGTGGGCATCCTTGTCTTGTTCCGGTTTTCAGGGGAAATTTTTCTAATTTTTGTCTGTTTAGGAGTATGTTGGTTGTGGGTTTCTTGTAGATGGCTTTTAATATTTTGAGGTATGTTCCATGTATACCTAGATGTTTGAGGGTTTTTAACAAGAAGGGGTGCTGAATTTTATCAAAAGCTCTTTCTACATCTAATGATATTATCATGTGGTTTTTGTTTTTTACGTTTGTTGCTGTATTTAATTATGTTTATTATCTTGCAAATGTTGAACCAGCCTTGCATCCCGAGGATGAAGCCTACTTGGTCATGATAGATGATTTTTGAGATGTACTGTTGAATCCGGTTTGCTAGGATCTTGTTGAGAATTTTAGCATCTATGTTCATCAAAGATATTGGCCTGTAGTTCTCTTTCTTTGTTGGGTCTTTACCTGGGTTGTTTATCAATATGATGTTAGCTTCAAAAAATGATTTGGGGAGAGTTCTATCTTTCTCAATCTCCTGTAATACTTTCAATAGGATTAGTATCATCTCCTCCTTTTATGTTTTGTAGAATTCTGCTGGAAAGTCATTTGGTTCAGGATTTTTTTTTTATTTTTTATTTTTTTGGTCAGTAGTATTCTTATGACATAATCAATTTCCGTGATTGATTGTTAATGGTCTATTTACGGTCTCAGTGTCTTCTTGTTTCAACCTAGGGAGGTTGTGTGATGTCAGAAAGTTCTCCATTTCCTTTAGGTTTTCAGGTTTGTTTGCATACATTTGTAGATAGTAATCTCTGATAATCTTTTGTATTTCTTCAGGGTCAGATATGACTTCATCTTTTGTGTTTCTGATTGTGTTTATTTGGGTTTTTTATCTCTTTTTCTTGCTCAGTCTGACTAGGGGATCATCTATTGGTTTACTCTTTCAAAGAACCAGCTTTTTATTTCATTTATTTTTTGTATTTTCTTTTTGTCTTCAATGTCCTGGATTTGGGCTTTTTTTTTTGAGTTGGAGTCTCACTCTATTGCCCAGACTGGAGTACAGTGGCCGCTGTCTGCCACCACAGCCTCAACCTGCTGGGCTCTGGTGATCCTTCTGCCTCAGTCTTCCAAGTAGCTGGAACTACAGGCGCATACTACCACGCCCGGCTAATTTTTTGATTTATTGTAGAGATGTGGTCTCACCAAGTTGCCCAGGCAGGTCTTGAACCCATGGGGTCAGGCAATCCACTCACCTCAGCCTCCGAAGGCATGGGATTACAAGCTGAGCCACGGATCCTGGCTAGATTTGGGCTTTTATTTTGGTGACCTGGATTCTTCTGCTGAAGTTAGGGTTTTGTGGTCTTTCATTTCCAGCTTCCTTATGTGACATGTTAGGCTGTTAATTTGTGATCTTTCCATGTTCTTCATGTGCGTTTGTAAAAATATGAATTCCCCTCTTACTACTGCTTTCATGGCATCCTAGAGATTTTAGTAAGATGTTTCTTCATTTTCATTTGTTTCCAGGTAACTTTTAATCTCTGTTTTGATTTCATCATTGACCCTGGAGTTGCTTAGCATCATACTGTTTAGTGACCATGTCTTTGTGGGTTTTGTGGGAACTTTGTTGCTGTTGATATTTATTTTTATTCCACTGTGGTCTGAGAAGGTGCATGGCAAAATTTCAGTCTTATAAAATTTGCTTATGTTTGATTTATGGGCAATGATGTGGTCAATCTTGGAGTATGTTCCATATGGTGATGAATAGAATGTACATTCTGTGATCGTTAGGTGGAGTGTTCTGTAGGTTTCAATTAGGTCCATTTGTTCAAGAGTCTCATTTAGGTTCCAGATCTCCTTGCTGGTTTTTTATCTTGATGATCTGTCCAGGATTGTGAGTGGGGTATTATAGTCACCAGTTATGATAGTGTTAGAGTTAATCTCTTTTTTAAGTTTCCATACAAGCTGTTTTATAAATTTTGGTGCTCCTTTTTTGGGTGCATACATGTTTAGGATGGATATTTCTTGTTGATGGATTGAACCTTCAATCATTATAAGTGATGGTCTTCATCTTTTGAAATTTTTGACAACTTAAAGGGTATTTTGTCTGATATTAAAATTGCAGGAGGAGACAGATCAGTGGCTTGGACCTATCTCCCCTCCCAGGGTGCCTCCCTGGGAGCCCCTCCCCTCAAGGCTCCAGGACCCCCAGCCCCCTAGTGCCACCTGGCAGCTACCCACTGCCACCCCGGCTCTCAAGCTCACCAGGGAAGACCATGTCCACCACCCAAAGCTTCGCCTCAGACCCCAAATATGCTGCCCCCCAGGTGATCCAGGCCCCTGGCCCATGGGCTGGTCCCTGCATCCTGCCCATCGCCCGTGATGGTAAGAAGGTCAGCAACACGCACTATTACCTTCTGCCCGAGGGCCCACCCTACCTGGAGTGCTACCAACGTTTCCTGTGTGAGGCCTGGAGTCCTGAGGAGCTGCCCCCCCTGCCTGTGCCCCTGCTGCCCCCACCCAGCACCCTTGCCCCTACCGCCCCCACTGCCACTGTTCGACCGATGCCCCAGGCTGCCTCAGATCCCAAGGCCAACTTCTCCACCAACAACAGCAACCCAGGGACCCAGGCACCAGCCCTCAGGGCCATTGCTCAGCTGCCACAGAAGGGCTGCCCTGGGGATGGTCTGGAGGCTGGACGGCCAGCAGACAAGATGCAGATGGTGGAGCTGCTCTTCAGGCTGGGTCTGTGGCCAAGGGGGGAGTGTCACAAAGTGCTGGAGATGTTTGACTGGAACCTGGAGCAACCTGGCTGCCATCTCCTGGGCTCCTGTGTCCCTGCCCACCACAACCTCTGTTACCAAAGTTGCTGCCCCAGCTATCAATATCTGCTTCTTCCAGAGAAATAAAGTTAGTTTCTATTTTATGTTTTTTTTTTAATGCAATTCCAGTTTTCATTTGTGTTCCATTTGCCTGAAATTTTGCTTCCCATCCTTTTACTTTGAGTCTGTGAGTATCTTTTCTGGTGAGATGAGTCTCTTGGAGACACTATAATGTTGCCTTATGATATTTTATTCATTTTGCCATTCTATGTCTTTTCAGTGGAGCATTTAGCCCATTCACATTCAGACTAATTATTGAAATGTGAGAGTTTATCCCTGTCATGGGGTTCTTATAGAGTTATTGTGGATCCTGTTTGTTTGTTGTGTTTCTTTTGATTTGGGGGTTGATTCATGGGTGCTTTCAATATTTTTCCTGCACTCTTGTGAAGAATGTTGTTGTTCTTTTTTCCCTTTTCATCTGTGTTTAATACTTTCTTAAGTGTTTCTTGTAGGGCTGGTCTACAGGTAGCATAAGTTTTTAGGGATTGAATGTCTGGGAAAAATTTTAATTCTCCCTCACTGATGAAGCTTAGTTTAGCTGGATAGGTTATTCTTTGAAATTGATTATCTTTGAGGACTTTGAAGATTGGGCACCATGCTCTCCTAGTCTGAAGTTTTTCTGTAGATAAATCTGCTGCTATTCTAATTGGTCTTCTCCAGTAGATAGTCTGACCTTTTTCTCTTGCAACCTTTAGAATTTTTTTCTTTTATACCTACTTTATTTAAGTGAATTATTATGAGTCTGGGGGTTGATCTTCTCATTTGTTGTCTTGTAGGAGTTTTCTGAACCTCTTGTGTTTGAATTTTCATATCACTGATGAGATAAGGGAAATTTCCTTGAATAATTTCATGGACTGTTTGTTCCAAGGTTGTCTCTGTCTCTTTTTCTGCCCCCGGAAATGTAATTACTCTTTGTCTCAGTCTCTTGAAATAATTGTTGATCTCTTGAAGGTTTTATTCTGTCTTTTTAAGTTTCTTTTCTATGGTTTGGACAGTTTGGGGTAGTTCTATATTTTGGTCCTCAAGCTCTGAGATTCTTTCTTCTGCTTGGCTAATTCTGCTTACCATGCTTATTAGTTTGTTATTTATTTCAATCACAGTAGTCTTTACTGCTGTTATCTCCATTTTCAACTCCTTCATATTTTCCTCTTGTCTCTCCTCAATTCTTTTTACTTTCTCTATTAGTGTCTTGATGTCTGGGTTTGTGGTATGTGACCAGTCATTCTGGGGGCTCCTCATTGTGTATGTTCCAAAGTCTGTTTTCTCAATGTCTTATCTCCCAGGGGTCTGTGTGAGACCTATATTTTTCTTTTGGTTTTTCTTCATTTGTGTAGATTTTCCTCCCCACTTTTTTCTTTTTCTCTCCCTCTTCTTTAATTTTGTTGTTCAGTAGTGGCAGAGTTGCTTTTGCTTCTGTTTGCTTGATCTCTTATTCTTCCTTGTGTGAATCTTCTAGCTTTCCTTACTTTGGAAACTTGACTGTGGGGTGAGGGTTGTATTTTTGTTCTTTTGGCAGTTTTGAGATTGAATTGAGGGGGAAGCCATGATTCAAATCTATCTGCAGATCCCAGTATCCACCGACAGGTGTATGAATACACTGGAACCTATTTCCCACTCCCTTTCAATCTGTCTATGCATTGTGGAAATAGGTTTACTCCCTGAAAGAAAAATGGGGTAAGAAAAATGAAAGGAATGGAGCAACGGAAGGGAGGAAGAGGTAGGTGAGGAGTGAGAAGAGTAAGAAGGAAAACAGACAAGCGTATTGACTAATAAATGAGAAGAGACCCAAAGAAAACAAAAACAAAAACAAAAAACAAACAATAAAAACTAAAGCATACAAACGATCATATAGACACACAAGCCAATCAACCTCCTTATTGATACTATTCTCCTACACAAACATGAAATCTAAAGAAAAAAAATCAGTAAACTAACAGAGACAAAACAGGTACAAAAACATTATCAATAACAGTAAGAAGAGAGAAAAAGGAGGAAAAACAAGATAAGTAAAATAAACATACAAAGAATACAAATAGAAAAAAATAAAAACAAGGGAACAGAGCATGCTCTTAGATCATTCCTCAAAGTCCAATGTCCTTTCAGCTCTGATCTCTAGCTCTCATTGCAGGGTGGTAGGGTTGTTCACAGCTAGGATCTGATGCCCCAGGCCTGCTGCAGGGGGAGGTTGGATCAGATCTAAGCTCAGTCAGCTTGCTGCCTGAGAAGTCTGCCTTTCAAATCTGACCTGTGTCCTATCTAGCATGGGGGAGGAGTTTCTCTCTCTCCCAGTTTGATTTTATTACCTTAGATCTCAAGCTGGAGGTGGGTAGAGCTGGGCGGAGCTGGTCATCCTGGGAGAGTCAATGCAGTCTCCTCCTGGTCTCAGGGCTCTAGCTGCTCTCCAGACCTGCCAACCAGGCCGAACTGGAAGAGGTGGAGTGTGGGACAGCCAGGAGCCGCAGGTCAGTGTGGCACTGAGTGGCTTGGGCAGCGCAGGGTGGTGTAGCAGGCATGGGGGCCCCAGAGCTTCTGGGGTGGCAGTTGAGGACTGCGTTGGCAGGGGAAAAGAGCAGCCATGGGAAGGAGCAGGGGCAGTGGTGTCTTCAGCAGTGCAATACATGGGAAGATCTCCATGGCCAGTAATATAGAACTGATCCAGGTGGTGCAGTGACTGTGGAAGGGAACAGAATCTGTGGCAGCTGAGCCAGCTGTGTGGTGCATGGAACCAAGAGCCTCTAACCCACAGGCCAATGTGGCTGGCAGCAGCAGTGTCAGTGGCAGCAGCTGCAGCAGCAAACAAAGCAGGGCTTGGGGTCGTGGGACTCTCTGTGAAAGTGAGTGACCAACCTGCCCCTTCACCATCTTGCTGGAATTCTTCCTTTACTTTTGACATATGGTTGTGTTGTGCTTACGTTGACTTCATATTGAGACAGTTTATATTCCTTTTTTCTATTACTTATATAATGTTGGGAGAATTTTTTAAAAATTGAAAAATTTATTCAGTAAAACAAATTGAGCTTATTGTTGACTTTGCAAAAAAAATCACCACTGTTTTTTAGTTTTCAATAATTATATGAGTAAACTTGTTTATTGTCAAAAATTTCGTGATATGATTATCCAAGTAAAAAGACAAATACTGAGACAAGTGAACACTAAAATGTAGAAGTTGTTTTTGAGAAGTGCCACACATAAAACATAAATATGAAGAAAGGATTAGAAAAAAATGTAGTAGGGGAATCCAATTAAAAACCTTGCTATAGCTTTATTAATATAAGACAAACAAATTTTAAATAAAACATTGAAATTTGCAACAAAAATATGTAAAAGATACCATATGAGAATAGTTTCATAAAGTTAAGATACTAAATGATTTTGATAGTATATAAATACAAAAACCTATGAGGAAAAGATTGATAAGTCTAAATTTATTTTAAAAATTAAAGTTCTTTATGTTTATTCCCCAAACATTGACAGTGAAAAGAAAACTCACACTGTAAGTGCAAGAGAAGATATTTGCAACACATTTATTTATTTATTTTTTATTTGTTGAATTGGAGTCTCACTCTGTCACCCAGACTGGAGTGCAGTGGCTGCTCACGGCCACCACAGTCTCGACCTGCTGGGCTCCAGCAATCCTTCCGCCTCAGCCTTCCAAGTAGCTGGAACCACAGGTGCACTCCCACGCCCGGCTGATTTTTGATTTATTGTAGAGATGAGGTCTTGCCAAGTTGTCCAGGTGGGTCTCGAACCCGTGGGCTCAGGCAATCCACTCACTCAGCCTCCCAAAGCACGGGATTACAGGCTGAGCCACTGAGCCTGGCTGCAGCACAATTAAATAGATACTCTACAAAAGAGGATATATACAAGTGAAAACACTGTTCAACTTTATATTATAGGAAATCAATAATAAGCTATTGATAAAATAAAAAAATTGCAATTATTGATGAAGATAGGAGGGAATTAATTAACGTTTATTCCTCTGAAAGTTTAATGATTGTGTGTCCATTGAATAAATATGTACCCTCTATAAGTCTACCAATTGATATGATTGCACCAAAATGCATATAACAAGAATGCTCATAACAGCACTCTTTGCAATAGCTCAAAACTAGAGTGAAAATAAGTACTTCTCAATGATAAAATAGATCAATATATCAAGGTTGCTTGTTATACTTGTGACTATCTTGCAGCAGTGAAAATGAACAAACTTCTACTTAACCGTAATATGGATGAAGCTCATAAATCTTAGTGAATGAAAGAAGACAGACAAAAATAATAGAAAGCTTATAATTGCAAAGCTGTTTTAACAGGAGATGAGGTAGACAGAATAATGGTTGCCCAAAAATGTTTACATCCCAATGGACAGAAGCTCTGCGTATGTTTTCTTAAATTACAAAAAAGAATTTGCATCTGTGATTAAATTAAAGACCTTGAGATGAGATTGTTTTAGATTATCTCAATTATCCCAGTCTAACTTAACGAATCCTTCAAAGCAGAGAAACTTTCCTGACTGACATTAGCAAGAGAAGTGGTTTTGAGATTTTCAGAGTGATAGGGCAAAGGTCTTGAAGGAGGAAATGGGATCCTGACCAAAGAATGAAGGAAGTTTCCAGAAGCTAGAGAAATAAACAGATAATCTCCCAGAGCTCCCAGGAAGGAAGACACTCCAGACCACATCTTGTTTGTAGGTCAATGTAACTAGTTTCAGAGTTATGATTCACTAAACTGTAAGATAATAAGTGTGTGCTATTTTAGGCCACTAAATTTGTGTTAGTTTGTTATGGCCTCAGTAGGAAACTAATACATGAGTTCAAACAAATCTATGCTGTTCGCAATCTAGTTTATTTTTATCTTTCAGTAAAAACAAGAGTATGCAGAATGGGACCTTTTATTGAAATAGCAATGTTCTATCTATTTGCTGAGTTAAGGTTATACATGTTTGTACATTTTATCAGTCATTGTAAAAACAAACAAATCTCCCAATAATTAAATTGCAATGTGGAAGGCAGCCTTGAAACAATGGCAAGTACTCAAATCACAAGTTTTAAAAATGAAGGGATATGCTATAAAATATCTAAGCATACAAATGCACCATAGAAAAAACAGTGTTCCTAAATAAAAGAACAGAACTGAAGAGGCAAAACCCTGGGGGAATGACAGAAAACAGCAACAACAACAAAAAACACAGATTAGTCAATATGGAAAAATAATTCACAGTGTTTTTTTATTCAGTATTTAAGAATAAAAAATAAAAATTTCCAGTAAATATTTATAAGTATCATGCAAAAGGTATTATAATTCTAATGGAAGAAAAATAAAAATGGCCTCAGATATCCCTATTTGACAGTGTTAAAAAACACTGAGAGACTATATACAGAGATTGAAATAAAAAATTTGAGATACAAAATATTGATGCTAATTTATGTCGTAATACATGTATGAAGTATACACTGTTCGGCATACAAAAACTGGGAGAGCACAACACCTATTTCCCTGTTCTGAGGGAAAACATGCAAGCAGCCAAAAGAACCCTCAAATACTGACTCTTGCTTTATAAAATTCAACATAAATTAATGCATGATTTTTAAATTTCCAGTACATTATCACTAATCTTGAGAAATGGAATCTGAATGTCAAGTAAAATAAATTTGGGTACCTAAATTATGGCATATCTGCAAGATAATAGGCATTCATCAATTCCAAATTCTTATGAAATGATAGTAATATGCATGATATATCATTAGGAATAATGCACAGTTCAAAACTATTGTGATTCAATCCCAATTTAAAAGTGAAAAATATGAATGTATGGGTATTTTCTTTTCCCAATTTAAGTATTTTCTTTATTTTTCACATAGTCTTTAATGAAGAGATACATTTTTTAAGTATAAAAATAAAATACATATCCATGTAAAAGACTTTTCAAAGCTACAGTTCAACTTTGCTTGGATAAATGCATTTTCAGAAGAAAAACTAAACAAACGAAACAAGACAGGCTTTTAAACTTCATTTTCAAGTATTTAAAGTGTTTTATAAGATAAAAATGCAAGATGAAGATGTTTTCAGATTTACATATTTTAATTTCCTGTGTACCGCAGTTCATCAACTTACTTGTCAAAATATACAGATGTCCTTACATTACAGTGCATTACTCTACATTTTATTTTCTCCAATTTGTATGGAGTCACAAATCAAAAAGTTTGCAACATAGCTTTGATTAATTTAAGACTCAATAGAAACTGTTTCTTGTTTTATGCTTGACAGTAATTTAGCATAATATAAAGTGGTGGGGCATTAAACAACATCCCTGAACAGAATTCAGCTCCATTAACAAGCTCCATTAGAGAAACATAGCTGTCCACAAATCAACAATTTTGTGCCAGTTTCAGTAATTACTGTTTGGGCATAATTGGTGTAATATCGTACCTTTTGTTGCAGTGCTTGAAATGTTTAACTAGGCAAGGCAAGGTAAGGCATGCTGTTGAATAAAGTATAAACTAAATGCAATTTTAAATTATTAGTATCACCAACTGCCACCTTAAGAAATAAGGCCATTTGCTTTATGAAATTCATGACAGTTATTTTAATTTTGAATGGATGATCTATTTATTAGCAGATAATTCAAGGTAAACATAACATTTTAAAAATGCATATAAAATATTAATAAAGATTCACCTTTCTTACAATATGGTTATTTTTAATATCATACTACATTAAGAAAAAGAGATGATGTGCTTATGTTATCCATCACAAGGAAATATTTTTTACTCCACCAAATGTTTATATACATATATCACACACACACACACACACACACACACACACACACACACATTTACACACACACAGGCAGAACTGTCCTGTGTGCCTGCTTCCAAAAGTATATCTTAATTTAATATTGGGATTAATCCAAACTAACATTGAGAAGCATTTACATTGCAGAGAGCAGTTATCTATTGTTTGTTCTATTGTTACAAAATAAAATTATCCAGTGGATATAAAATATTCTACCTAAGCTATTTCTTCTCATAATTTGACTGTTTGCATACTGCTAAACTAATTATATCAAACAGAATCATGATTACTAATGAAATTATCAGAACCTTGTGATCTGTGCTTAAATATAAAGATGTTATTTCAATTACATCATTTTTAAAGGTATAATTTTTGACTATTAATGTACTGTCAGGTTTCTAATTTAAATTCTTTCAATCATAAATAAAATGTTGGTCATTGTATCAGGCATACTAGATGAATCCATTTGAGATTGAAATGGATGAATAGTACAATAAATGTTTCATGATGTCCAGATGATTAAGCTTTGGCCAGAGTATGATCCTGGGTTAGTTGTCAGCTAACATACTGGAAAAAAATGAAATTATGTTTCAGTTTAAAATTTAAATTTATTCCTTTTTCCTTTTTATGCTTTACTATTTGAATAGCTATATAATCACATCCTTGCCAAAATAATTATGAATAGGAACATTTTAATTACTCTTTTTAGTTATTTTAAAATATGCAATAAATTATTGTTGACTATAGTCACCGTGTTGTCCTATCATCAAATACTATATTGTACTCATTCTATTTAATTTTCTTTTTACTCCAATGGCACTTAAAAAATACTTAGTTCTTGTATTTGCAATTGACTGTGCACAACTGAATTACTATTACTATGCTAAATACTCAATATTATACAATTTAAGCTGCCATCAATTAAAGATGCATAATTTTGTTTGCAAAGCAAGAACAAAAAAAAGCCACTAATTAAAATATGAACTAACAGTCAGAGTTTTAGGTAGACACAAAAAACATAACAGTTATTTGAACATAAATAATTTATTAAATTATAAGGTTATTAAGAAAGTATTCAAATATAACTTTACATTATCATTGGAGCCATAACTGAAAAAAAGGCATGAAAATAATAGGAAGAAATTAAAATTTAGAAATTTCAAACATGGTGCTCAAGGGCAGAGAGTCATAACTCTGAAGAGAATATATACTTTGTTTTCTGTAAAATAAGGCTTTTCATCCAAAGAAATGTAGTATGTAATACCTGGGCTGTGAATATGTCATTCCATATACCAGTTGATGGCAGATGCTGGCAGAAAGTATTATGAGAAGGAGAAGAAAATCAATATACAGAACATATATGTATTTTGGTGAAAAAATTATGTGTCTCTCCTATGATGGATGTAACCCAATGTGGTCCATAGCCATTTGTTGACTGGCTTCCTCCAACCCCCACCCTCAGTGAGGGCTTAATGTTGGTCTCAGCTGTTTCCCAGTTAGGCACTATGCACTAGCAATACCCACATAATCCCTGGTGAAGGGATCCTTTTCCTGTTGTTCCTATGCAGTCTTCATTCCCGCTACTATGGCCACTTTGTACATTGACACTGAGCAGATAATGAGGTGGCTAGTAATAGAAGTTACCATATCTACAGAATATGTATTTTGCCACTTGATTGAGAACCTCCTCTGTGATAGATGCTTTTTGGTAACATTCATATTGCCTACCAAGGGCATCATTCCTTCTGCATATGCTGGAGAGAACTCCCATGAAGCTACAGACTAGGACTTAGCCAGAGAAGACAGTGCATTAAGGTAAGAGTTTGACCTTCTGGTCATATAATGTACTTGTGCCTCAAGGCATTCTTGAGCCAACTTTTTAAATATACTATTTTCATTAATGATAGGATGTTTGTTGTGCCCACCAAATATGATATTTGGGTTAAAGAAATACATTTCATGATGGTAAGACAAGCCACTTGTATCTACGAGTATTTTTCTAAAGAAAACATTGATCTTTGGAAGAGAGCATAGATTGACTCCAAAACCCTAGAGAAATGTGCAAAGCTCTTTTATGATGCTCTACGAACAAACCCTAAGATGACCTCAGCTGCAAAGCAGCAATGTGATTTAAAATATCTAAGCTCTAGCGTCACAAAACTGAGAACAAAAGGGTGGACTTGCAATTGGGAGAAATATAACTTAATAACTGGTGCACACATCATGTCCATTGTAAATCCAATCTGATTTCAAATTTGTTAAAGTATGAACCAAAATAAAGGTGGTTTATTTATTTATCTTTGTTACTTTATATTCACTTACGTATTTTAATGCTTCCTTGAAAGTATAATTAACATACAATAAACTGCATATGTTCAAAGGGTACAATTTGAAAAAGGTTTGAAATATTTATACATCTGCAATATCATTACAAAATCAAAACAATAAACATATCCATTATCCTCATAAGTAAGTATTCTACTCCTTCCTACAAACTGAATTCCCAAACTGCTTCTTGTCTGATAAAGTATGTTATTTTATATTTCCAGAATTTTATTAAAATGGCATGATGTAGTATGGAATCTGTTTGCCTGGTGTCTTTCTCTAACTATAATCACTTCTATGCATGTTATAGTTTGAATAAGTACTTCATTCTTTTTATTGCTGAATGTTTTTCAAAGTATGGGTTTCAAAGTATGGACACCAGAGTGCTGTCCATTTACATATTGAGGGATTTATTTAGTTAGTTTGCATCCAGGTTTGACTAGTGTATGAGCTGCTTTTATCTTTTGGGAAAGTATCTAAGAATGTAATTTCTAAACATTGTACTTTATTTTCACGCAAGAAAAATATTTTGATAGCTTTGCTTTAAACTTCCTCTTTGATCATGCCATTCATTCAAGCTCAGGACCTGAGTCATTCCTTTTTCCATTCCTTGCTGTCTATCTAGTCACCCAATCCCATATCGGGAAAAAAATATTTAGTTATTTAAAAGTGTGTAGTTTAACTTTCACCTATTTGGAACATTTTCAGTTATCTTATGACTATGATTTCTAATAAAATTCTATTATGCTCTGAAAATACAGCTTGCGTTGTTTCTATTCTATTAAATTTATATTTTTTTAATTATCAAAAATTATCTTCCTCTAAAACAAAGTATGGGAAGTTTTTGTGGCAGTCCTCTTCTAACACACTGATGTTTCTTGTACTCAGGGTCCCATGTCTTAACACAGCCTATTGTGTGAGAACACGTTAAAAAATGTTTGACACACACTGCCTTGTGTCATTAATTATGTGAGTTGTAAAGTGTTTTTTGTCTCTGACTAATGAGCCTCATATCTTCTACCAGCATTCCTGAAACTGACTGGCTAACTTGTTAGTTTTTAAGTATGGTAAGTCCTCAGGTTTTTCAAAATTTTTGACTTTAAAAAAATTCCATTATGTCTGGCTTTTTGATTCATTTATACTTAAAGTTCTCTTAGAGATTAGCCTAAGGTTTACAACATCACTTTGAAATAAATGGGGGCCTAGCTTCAAGTACTATTATTTCATTTGTATAAATTGAAACCTTAAAACTACTATAAAAACATTTTAAAAGCCTATTCTCAAGATCCTCTTTCTATTGGTTATACTTTTTTTTTTCTTATACAGTAATGAGTGGGTAGTGTATATAGCATGGATTTTCTAAACAAAAAGAATCATTCAAGTCTTGAGGGAGTTGGAGCGAAATGGCATGAGATTTCATCACATTAATCAGAATGACATAAGATTTAAAATTTATGAATTGTTTATTTCTGGAATTTTAAATTTAATATTATTTGACTATAATGAACTATAAGTAACAGAAATTAATCCACAGCAAAACTGTGGATAAAGAGGCACTGCTTTAGCTTATGTTTTCACACATGATAATCTCAAAATATATTATAACTTCCACTTTTTAGTCATTTATCTTTTAGAGCTATTAACAAGAAAAAAAATCTATTTTATATGCAGTTTCTTATTTTCCAACAATCTTTATTTCTTTCTGATTGTTATGATATTCCTTCTGCTTCAAAATCTTTCTTTAACATATATTTCAGAAAAGATAGATATTTCAGAATAGCATATATTTCTTTAACATATATTTGCTAGCAATGATTTAACATATATTTGCTAGCAATGATTCATATTTGTTTGAAAAAGTCTATTTCTCATTCATTGCTTGGGAATATTTTTGCTGGATATAACTTTTAGTTTAACACATTTTATTTTCTGTTAGCACTGTAAATTGGTCGTATTCTTCTTCCATGTGAACCTTCTTGCTTGTGTATTTTTAATAAAAAGAATTTAAATATTATCCTTATCTTGTTACTGACAAATATCAACTTTACCCTCATTTTTTTTTTCCTGTTCAGTATCAAAAAATCAATATATGAAACTGAAATTGTGGGTCAACAATGCAGGCTTTAATTCTATGGCTCTAAAATGGAGAAACAAGCGAGAACTTTGCTTGCAAATCAACTTTCCACCACAAGGAGGTGATGAGATTAAAATACAAATTTTCTTTAATGAAGGACTTGGGCATTAAAAGAGAAGATAGGACTATTTGTGTATTTTCTAGGCATGGGCAGAGATTTTCTGTAATTTCTATTATACCCCTTTTCTCTCCTTTTCTGGTCCCATGTTTCTTGTTATGGCTGCCGAGGACTGTGCTATTTATCATGGAAATAATATTATAATGAGGTTAGAGGTTCTTCAGAGGTCAAGTGAGCTGCCATAGTGGATTCTATCAGTTTTAGCTGGTCTGGCCAAGAGGAGAACTTCTGTTTACAGGCCTTTCTGTTTCTCAAAGTTAGGCAGGGTAAGATTGAGGTAGAAATTCAGCTGAGTCATGTAAGGCATTAAACTAGATAACAGTCTCACTGTAGGTAACCAATCTCTTTTTTGTGACTTTTTTCTTTGTCTTTGATTTTGATTTTCTCTTTGTTTTGGTTTTGGACAGTTGAATTATATATATTTAGAGAGGTGTGTGTGTGTATGTGTGTGTGTGTGTATGAAAATGAGGTACATTTTTAGTGTTTTTTGGCATAATTTAAGTTCTATAGATCTGTGGGTTAGATATCTGATATTAATATGAAAATATCTGTGCCAGTATTTTGTTAATGTGCTGCTTCTGGCCTGTTTTATCTCTCTCCTTCTGGATTCAAATGTTGTGTAATCATTTGTCATGTGTTATTCATTTGTTGTGTATTCATTTGTAGGAGTCAAAAGTCTTAGATATTATGTTCCTTTATTTCACTCTTTTTTCTCTTTATAATTCAGCTTGAATAACTTCTATTGACTGATCTTCAAGTTCACAGATATTTTTCCTCAACTGTATCTAGCCTATGATCAGTTAATTGAAGAGTTTCTTCAATCATGTTTTTGTATGTACTATTACTTATATTGTTTACATTTAATCTTTTATTTTTGTTTTTATATATTTGTGGAAATTATTGGAAATGATGTTTGGTCTTTCCATTAGAACTTTTACCATATAAGTGATAATTATTTAAATTTTATATTAAATATTTCCAACATCTGTGTCATATCTGTTTGGTTCTGAGAACTGTTTTATCTCTTCATAGTTTTAAATTTTTATTTATTTTTTATACACCTATAATCTTTTGTTGAAAGCAGAAACAAGCTATGAGAATATGTGTGAAGGGTTTTTTTTGTTTTTTGCTTGTTAGTTTGTTTTTTGTACTACTAGCTGTGCAGGTCCCTATTTCAGAGTTAATCAGGATATAAATTGGGTTATACTGGCTTGTTGCATTTTGGACTACTCTCAGTGCACACAGGCTTCAAATTCTTCTGGTGTTACCTTGTGTTTAGTGTGTGGACTCTTATGTCTTTCCCATTTTAGAAGCCCTTATCAATCCCCACAGGCTCATATATCACTTGCCATTCATTTCACATCTGCCCTCCTAAAAATCCTTCTTAACGTTGCATCACATAATGACACGTTTTTTTGACTGATCACAGTAGCCCAATTCTTGCTATGATAACATATGTTGTATTCTTTCATGGGTGCTCAGCATCCTGTAGGGTTCACACTTTGGTACTTGACACTAGACTCAACTATGCTCATGACCATCTATTACTCTTGGTTTTTCACATTCCAAGCTAAATCATCCTTTCTAAGTGAAAGCACTCCTCACCTTGCTTTGAGTGACTGATAGCTCTCTCTGTCTTTCTCCGGGGTTAAAGGAAGTTTCCTTAGGGCTACTATCTAGACCCCTGAGTAATAAGAACTGTCCAGATATGCTGGAATCTCTGAGGAGATGTGATGAGACTGGTATGTGAATTTTGAAAATCTGCAGACTGTAAAATTGTTTCAACATCTGCTTCTTGAATAAACTTTCATTGCCAGGGAGTAGTATAAAACTGGATAATAATAATAACAGCAGCAACAAAAATGAAGAAATACTTCAGTTGACTCTTTAGTAGACAGTAGACCAGACACAGTTGATGAAGAGAGAGACTGGAGTCACATTAACTGCAAAGGAAACACATAAAATATAAAATGGAAGCAAATAAGTGTTGTATTCTACATAAAAATATAGAAACATTTTCTTTATCCAGTTCACTTTTGAGAAGCAGCAGGATTGGTTCCTTGTTTTGGCTATTGCAAATAGTGCAGCAATAACCATGTGTGTGCCAGTGTCTTTTTGGTAGAGAGATTTATGTTCCTCTGGGTATATTTTTAGGAGAGGATTGCTGGATCATATGGAAAATATATTTCTTAAATTTTTTTAGAAATTGCCATGCTGCTTTTCATAGAGGTTGAACTAGCTTACATTCCCACTAACAGTGTAGAAATGTTCCTTTTTCTCCACAGCCACGTCAGCACCTGTTGCTTTTTGACCTATTAATCATTGCCTTCCTTACTGGTGTTGGGTGATATTTCATTGTAATTTTGATTTGCATTTCTGTGACGATTAGTGAGGGTGATCATTTTTTCATTGTCTGTTGGTTGCTTGTATGTCATCTTTTGAGAAGTATCTATTCATGTCCTTTGCCCACTTTTTAATGGGGTTGTTTGTTTTTCTCCTTTCACTTCATCTGAGTTCCTTGTAGTACATATACATGACGGAGTATTACACAGTCATAAAGAAGAACAAAATCATGACCTTCACAGCAACTTGGATGCAGTTGCAAAACACCATACTAAGTGAGCTATGACAGAAACAAATAACTGAATACTGCATGTTCTCAGTCATAAGTGGGCCCTAAGTATTAGTTCTCACATTACCCCAGGGTTGGAATCAGCAGTCACTGGACACTGCCAGGGAAGGGAGGGAGGGTGATTGATGGGGGCCATTTGACAAGGGTACCTGGTCCATTACCAGGAGGAGTGAGGGCCATATAGAAGCCCAAACTTCCCCTGACTGCAGCCTACTTATGTAGTAAATCCTCACTTGTACTCCACAGCTCTAAAATAGATAAATAAATAATTGAAAAATAGAAACAGAGTCTTCCTCTGTCACCCAGGATGGAGTGCAGTAGTGCCATCACAGTTCACTACAGCCTGGAACTCCCAGTATCACATCAAGAGATTCTCCCATCTCAGTCGCCCACATAACTGGGATGGTGGGTGCCATCATGCCTGGTGTAAGTGTTACGTTCTTCATATGTACCTGTAATCCTCAGTGCCCTAAGGGAAGCCTTCTGGAAAGCAGAATGTGATCTAAAAATGTTAACTCTTGCATACCTATATACAGAGTAGAGAAGGGTAAATTTGCATTTGGGATATAATCACTTAAGACAAAACACTACAAGGTTGTCATCTTGATGGAGCAGCTGTTCTTTTTAAAATTCCCAAGAGTTCAGTTCTGTTTTCAGCATATGCTTTAGCCACAAGAAATTAGTTGGAAAAATTGTATGTATCTTTTTACTTTGACATGAATGTTACATTTAATGTTCTATTTCTATACCATGTTAGTGTTCTATGGTTAATTTTTGCATTTTGATTTTCACATTTAAACTGTGCTATTATTTTGACAATTTATTCAATACAAACATTCATTTACTTTATTAATAAGCAAAATTTAAAAATGCTGAAATATTATCTTGATTAAAATGTAAGACAAAATAAGAATGGTTTTACAATGATGTAATATTTTCATTAATAAATCATAGTTAATAATTATGCCACGAATTTCCATTATCTACACTAATTTCTTGGCAGACTTAGTTTTCATTTAGTTCCAGAAACACGATAAATTTTCATGTGTTGATTAATCCATGACAGTGACATGGATATAAACTTTTATTAGTTTTGATAGACTGATCAATTAGCGAATTTATACCCTTATACTTGAGTAGGCTATTTTCTATATCATTTGGTAATGTAAAACAAAAATTTCACAAGCAATTATTAAAATCTAAAACTTTAAAATTAAAATTGCTATAAAACAAGCTTTCAGAATTCTCTAAAAAAAATGAGCACTTCAGTAGCAGGTGGTTAGATCTTTGTATAAGGCACTGGGTTATCACAGCAAAAGGAATAGAGTTCATCTGTTGCAGTAAATTATGTAAAAGTCAAATCGAGTTTTCTGTGTTATTTTTATTATTCACCAAACCTCTCTCTCCTTTCTATATACAATACTTAGCTAAACTCATTATAGTATTGAGATGATAAATGAAGAGTCGTTTATAGAATAAACTTTCTGTGGATACTATTGGTTGTAGAATTCCATATTCTTGTTCCATTGGAACAGGGTATATGGAGCACATTTCTATAATCTGTGGTTGTTAAGGTCAGTTTTATATGATGAATTTTTTTCTTGATTTTTTCATTCTTTTCAGTAATTTTCACATTATTTCCTTTAATCTATATTAATACTTGGAGATAAGTAAGAGTTTACTCTTATGCCGTTAAACAGATATATTAATAAAATGTTATTTATATTGGTAAGAAAGCATAAACTCTTAAAATAAATTTATAAAAAAGTTATTCTGCAGGATATAGTACACAAACCCAATTTTGTGATTCCTTCTTGTTCAGCTATTATGATTTTAATTGTCCAGCTTATGCTACTTTTAAAGCATTTCAGCATCGTATAGGTGAGCTTTAGAAAATTAAAGGAAAGAGATTTTTCTTGAGTTCTCCTCAGGGTAAAATGCATAAAAAAAAGCCAATAGTCCTTTAAAAGATAGTTCAGATAGTTAATAATCTTAATGATCTTAAATGATTTTGTTTTAGAGACCACCATGCAAAATTATTCACCCTAGAAATAAATGCAATTTGGGCCAATAGCTAACATTGTGGTGGTGAGCATTATGTTTCTAGAATATCCTGTCTACCAGCATGGTAGATGGAAACATGAGACAGAGAATTACACCCAGAGAAGCTCCTGCACATTGGGATCTCTAGGGTTTGAGATCCTGCTCACAAAAAGTAGCATAACCCTAGTGGATCACTGTATGGGTCCCATTGAGCTGAAAATTACAGCAGCTACCAGAACAATTTTCACACCTTGTTCCCAAGAACCAGCAGGTCATAAGAGAATTTACCATACTGACTGGAGTAGCTGACCCTGATTAGTGGAAGGAGGTAAGATGGTTTTCAAATAAAAAGAGCAAACAGCAATAGACATAAAACCAGGTCATCCATCTTGGATGATAGCTTATTATTTCATGTTCCACCATAACTGTGACCAGCTCCACACAGGTAATGAAGGGTTCAAATCCTCATAAATTAAGGGTTTGGTCATTCATCCAGATAAGCACAGACTCTGCTGAGAATGCCAATGGTAAGGAAATTTTCAAAGGGATACTAGAGGAGAGAGTGCACGGGTACAAGTTCCAAGGTCATTGGCAGCAATGATTCTGTGGTCTGGACTGGTTTTTGTCTGCTGAGTGTCCCTTCATCAAGAAAGGATCATGGATCCATGAAGAAAATGTTTCTTGAACCAGTGTGAAGAAATCAATCTGTATGTAATAATAAATGGTCTGGGATAGCTTAGAGAATGTGCCTGAAAGACCTCCAAATACAGGGAATGCAACTGCCAAAGCTTCAGCTATTGCTGTTTGAAACCAACTGCTGTATTTTCTCTGAGGCCAACCTGTCCAGAGACTGCTTCCAGTCATTGACTAAGTGTAGCAGATATAGTAAAGGAGACATCCTTGGAAGATGGGTTAATTCCTCTAATGGGTGACTTTGGTTCAAAGATCGACCCACATTGTTGCTAAATTTTCCTTGGACTCCACTGTGATGAATCATGTTTCCACACAAACATCTTCTTCCCTTCTTTCCAGCACCCAGGGTTAGCATGTCTATCAAGAAATTCTTTCTCCCCGTCTCTCCGATTCTGACCATATTAATTTAAAGAATAACACTCTTAATGTCACAATTCTTGATGATATCAATGTTTATGTAGATGATCTTTGCAATAGTCTAGTCTCTCAGAACTTCAAGTTTTTCTTCTAATTATATTTTTCTACAGTACAACTCAGCCATGTATTATCATTGTTAAATACTAGAACTATTTGTAACCTCTAATTGTAATGTCTCCAAAATTTCTGTTTCAAACATTCTACTTTCTCTCACTCTGCTATATTTCCATCTGTTATATTATTCAGACCATATAAAGACCCACTTTTCATTGGCTCTGTCTCATATTCACTGTCTTCATGCATTTAATATCCTCACCTACTAATATAAACTTGATCCATTATTTTATTTATTCCCTTGCTAAGAATTGCAAATATTTACTTGGCTATCTATAATTGAGGCTAAACTTAAAGTTTCTCCTATGCTGTTTTGCACTGATGCAATTGGACTTTGCTAGAATAAAAAAATTTATGCTAACTAGTCTCATTTTAAATTTATTGTCATAAAACTAAAATATGCCTGAAGGTAGCATGGTTCTGTTGAGGACCGATTTTCATCTAAGAAAATCTAACAAAAATTAAAGAGATCAAGTTAGTGTGTGGAATCTGAAACAGGTGTGAATGGGAGAATTGGTAAATGTTTCCACTAGCAGCAACTCTAACTCTCATGTGTTGCTTTAGGAAATTAGAGACAGTAGTTAGTTCCTAAAGAGGTGATGGCATGGACTGGGCAAAGTGGTTAGGCTCCTGAACTTTCTAAGCATATATTCAGTCATGGTTCAGGTCTAGATAGAAAATGAAAACCAAGGGTAGGATCCTTAAGTAGAATGAGAACTAAGCCATATATGACCCAGGAGTTAAATTGTCTTTTAGAACTTGTAAAAATATGAACTCTTGACACCTGTTCAACTGTAAAGAAATTTCCTCACATATTATTATTGATGTTCAGTGTTCTAATTACAGGTTTAGTGTTTGGAAGCTGGTAGCAAGATAATGTCTGGACCATAAACTTTAGGTAAAACTCTGATCACCATTAATTTATTAATTCAATCAATCAATTATCTATTTGCTACAGGTTTATTGAACCTCTCTTTCCTGTCTGGTGTGGAGCTACCCTTTGATCATCAGGAAAGAAAAAGATTCCTATTCTAATCCTAAAGGGAAATGAATCCTACAGGCATAAATTCTGTTTTCTATTTAAAACTGTGTGACAATAGAGCCATCTACTTCTTTGCTAAAAGCTAATTTTGCATAAGAGTGATACAAAAATGGGTTTTAGCACACATGTCATTTATCAACCTATAAACAATGCCTTTAACATAAAACAAAAACCCTTTATTTGGATGCACACATTGCCAAAAATCTTAGAGACTATTATAAGATTTATGATAGCTTTCACAGCATTCTTTTTCTGGCATCCACTTGAGTGCATTAACTTTGAAAAGAAACTACTTGGCTTGAATTGTGAATATGACTTTAAACAATAAAAGCAAAGGAATCCATAGTACAGCTGCTTTCTTGTATATCAATCCACAAGTATATACATATTGAGCCATAGCCTCATGCTTTTAGGTAGCTGAAGGTTCACTTTGCGTTCGTCTAAAACTCAAAAAGCCCTGCCTGGCAAACTTAGGTTTTAGTAAATTGTGAAGTATTGGTTGACACAGGAACAAAAAACCAGAAGGAAGGACTCACTGCTATGTCTTTATTACACTGAAGAAAAAAATGCAAAATTTTTCAGACTTCTAATTTAATTACAAAGCAAAGGCTAAGTAGATCATTATATGATTTCAAGGAGACAGTTAATATGCATATTCCAAAAATAATTAAAATATTATATTAATGTAAGTTTATCAGAAAGAAATATTTGTGAAATAGAGCTAGAATTCCTGAAATGTAGTTCAAATACTGTAATAACATTGCATCAGACATGTCATCTAAACTCTCTGGTTCAAATATAAGTTCTAAAAATGTAAAAATGTCCACTTTCTTTGACTATTTCATAGTGTTTTTTGGTTATCCATTCAATTAATATGTGAGAAGAAAAAAGGGAAATAGAATTTTATTCACTACTTACAATAAACAGATCCTATAAGAATCTGGTGCTGAATCCTGACATAATAAGTAGGTTTAGAAAAAATTAACTGGCCCAGTTGTTTTTCAGTATGATAGTGATCATTTACAACACTAAAATATCATTATTAAACTTCATAATATTGTGAGGATAGTCACTGTCTGCTTCTCATTTTGCAAATGTGAAAACCAAACTAGGATTAAGTAAATTAATAAAGGTCACAACCTGTAAATTCCATCATTGAAAATAAAATGCTGATCTCTTTGAAATTGAAAACCATGGGGTTAAATACCACAATATAGTATAACTCTGAAATTAAAATATTAAAATGATGAAAGGAGTGGATTAGAAGAAAAGAAAGTTTTTCACTGTGTACAGACAGAACATTAAAATGTATTGAGTGAATGGAGTGCATTAATCAAGAACTTTAGAGGATTATTTTTAAAATGACATAGTCCCTGGTTTGATAGTAAGTCAATCTAGTTAATATTGTTGAGAAATTAAGTTCATTATTTATGTCTAATTCACATTATATGCCTTTATATTAGTCTTTGCTAACAAATTATAAATTCCATGAGGTGGCTGCCATACTGTATCTCCTTATGTCCATCATCTTGCACAATTTCTGCAACATAGTAGTTGCTTAATAAATACTGAAATAAACTAAACTAATGTTATGCTTGAAGAAACAGAAGACAATTTCAATAAATATAAAGCAGTTTTTTAATACACTATCAATTTTATCCTTACAAAGAACCAACTTTTTGTTTTATTGATCCTTTGCGGTTTTTTAAATTTCAGTTTCATTTAGTTCTTTTCTGATCTTTGTCATTCCTTTTCTTCTCCTAACTTTGAGCTTGTTTTGTTCATGTTTTTCTATTTCCTTGAGTTGTAATGTTAGGTTGCTGATATGTGATCTTTCAGTTTTATTGATGTAGGCCTTAAGCACTGTAAATTTTCCTCTGAGTACAGCTTTGGCTGTGTTCCAGAGATTCTGATAGCTTGTTTCATTGTCATTATTTATTTCAAGAAATTTTTCACTTTCCATCTTGATTTCATTGTTGACCCTAAGATCATTCTGCAGCAGATTGTTTAGCTTCCATGTTATTGTTTGGGTTCATAAGTTCTTCTTGGAGTTGATTTCTAGGTTTATTCCACGTGGTCTGAGAATGTACTTGATACAATTTTAACATTTTTGAATTTATGAAGAATTAATTTGTGGCCTATTATATGGTCTTTCTTGGAGAATATTCCATGTGCTGATGATAAAAATGTATATTATGTACTTTTGGTGTGGAAGGTTCTGTAGAAATCTGTTAGTTCCATTTGCTCTAGGGTCTGGTTTAATTCCAATGTTTCTTTATTGACTTTCTGCCTTGATGATCTGTCTATTGTATCAGGGAGGTGTTGAAGTCTTCCACTATTATTGTGTTCCTGTCTATCTCTTTTTTTAGGTCTGGTAGAATTGGTTTTATGAAGCTGGAGGCTATGGTGTTGTGTTAGGTGCATATGTATTTAAAATTGTTATATATTTTCATGGGATTGATCCCTTTATCATTATGTAATAGCCATCTTTTTTTTTTTTAACTGTTGTTAAAGTCTGTTTTATTTGATAGGAAAATGACTGCTCCTGCTCATTTTTGGTTTCCATATAAATGGAATATTTACCCTCACCTTTTCACCTTGAGTCTGTAAGAGTCTTTCTGTGTTAAATGAGTCTCTTGGAAGCAACAGATATTTGGGTTGTTTTTTTTTTAAACCCATTCTACCAGTCTTTATCTTTTTAGTTGGATACTGGGGCCATTTATGTTCAGAGTTAACAGTGATATGTAAGGTACTATTCCATTCAACATACTGGTTGTTAACTGTTTTATTTATTCATTTATTTTCTCTGTTGTGTTGGTGTTCTATAAGGCCTGTGAGCCTCATGATTTCCAGTAGTTTTTTATTGGTGTATTTTGACTTTTTGTTTCAGTATTTAGAAATCCTTTGAATATTTCTTATAGAGCTGGCCTGATGGTGACAAATCCCCTGGCATTTGCTTGTCTGAAAAATACTTCATTTCTCCTTCATTTGTGGAACTTAATTGTGCAGGATACAAAATGCTTGACTGACTGTTATTCTGTTTAAGGAGATTGAAGTTGGGTTCCCAATTCCTTCTGGCTTGCATGGTTTCTTTTGAGAATTCTTCTGCAAGTCTGAAAGTTTACCTATGTTGAGTTATTTAATGCTTTTGTCTCACTGCTGTTAAAATCTTTTCCTTTACATTAATTTTGCATAACTGGATTATATGCTTTGAGGAATACCTTTTTGCAATGAATCTTCTAGGGGTTCTATGTTCTTCTTGTATCTGGGTATTTAAATCTCTGGCATGGGCAGGGAAATTCTCCTCCATATTCTCTCAAATAGTTTTTTCCAAGTTTGTTGCCTTCTCTTCTTCCTCAGGAGCACCTATGATGCTTAGGTTTGGTTGTTTTACATAATTCCATATTTCTTGAAGATTTTGTTCCATTTTCTTGATTCTTTTTTATTTGTTGTTTTCTGCTTAGGTTAATTCAAAAGCCTTGTCTTCAACTTCTGAGATCGTTTTTTCTGCTTGATCCAGTCTACTGTTAAAACTTCTCAGTGCAACTTGTAATTATCTGAATGAATTATTATTCCATTTCTAGAATTTGTGTGTGTGTGTGTGTGTGTGTGTGTGTGTGTCTATCTCTTTGGAGAATTTTTCCTCCATATCCTGAATAATTTTGGGAGTGGGGATAGGGGAGGGATGTTTAAATGTTGGCTTTCAATTTTCTCCTGAAGCTCAATTTTATAATCAACCTTTTGAATTCTATGTCTGAAATTTCAAAGATTTCATTTGGGTTGCAGTTCATTCCTGAAGAGTTTGAATTTTTTTAAAAAAAATTTATTAATAAAGACAAGGTCTCACTTGTTGGCTAGACTGCTCTCAAACTTCTGACCTCAAGGGAAAGTCTTGTCTCAGCCTGACAAAGTGCTGGGATTACAGGCATGAGCCACCACACCTGGCCTACAATATAATTTTAAATAGACTCATAGAAAATTTTGACAGCATAATAGAGTGGATAGTTTGTTAAATCCACCAGAGACTATCTTGAAATTTATAATTTGTACTTAATTTTATCCTCTTTTTCACTGGTTTGTAGCAACATAATAATCCATAGTCAGTAACCCATGATGGAACATTGCTTTCTTACCCATCTCATGTGTGGTGCTATAGTAGAAATGAAAACAGAATTAAAATGTGATTATAAACATAATAAAGAACATTTTTAACTGCTAATGACTTTTTATCAGTGCAAGATTAATAAAAATTCATACTAAATATGACCATAACTACATCGTTTCGAAGAACCAATAAATTGACTCATGTTGAAGGGGGTAAGGGAATTTTAACCAAAATTTTATAGGTTGCCATGTTGCTTCAGAGTGAATCACTGGGAAATGATAATAGTTTTATTTTAATGTTTCTTAATTTGCATTTCCATAATCTTGAGATGTGTTTTTGTAATATACACAAGAAGGAGTTTTCAATTTTAGAAGGAAAACAAGAAAAGAGAAAACAGAGGGAAAAGGGAAAGAAAATGAAAGATTTCAAACTTGGTCATATTTAAAACAACAATAATTAGCATTAAAGCCATGAAAATTTAGGGGAAATGACTTATAAATTTATTTAATATCTTGAAATCATTCTTTCCTATGCTGACCAAAGGTTAGGTTTAAGAGAAATACCATATCAGGAAGAAGACATTACTATACAAAAAGGTCATTGATTTAGTGTGAAAGGAGCACAGGGAAAATAACCTATAATGGGCACTTACTGGGGTAAACAGGTGAGCAAAGGACTCCAGGGAGCTGAGTGTCAGTGTTTAGAAACAGCTCACACTATGAGCACTTGTAATTCTGCTGGCTTTCCCTTTGGGCTTACTTGTTTATTTGTCTGTTGGCGGTTGCCTGAAATTTTTAAATTAAAATTTTGATGAAAAGAAAGTTCCTGCCTTAAACCCTACTTTGTAAGCCTAAAAAGGACTCCAGAGAGCAACTTTAAAGTTTTATGAAGATATTTTTTAAAAATCAGTTTTATTTTTATTGTGCATTTTACTTTTCTCTACTCTGCTCTGGTTAGGAGAAAATTAATTTAGAAAATAAAAGAAAGTGGCCCCCAATGTCTTTCAAATTGTTTTTTATTGTACTTTATAAAAATTAAATCTGGTAAACTAAACTGCAGAGAAGATATAGTGATGTTTAATGATTAGTAAAGACTGGAAGGATGCACTGAGTTTTTCTCTCCTAGAAAAGTAGTATATCAACTTTTTAATAATATCTTATGTTTATTAAGAAAAATTATTTTCATATGAATACAATTTTGTATACAAGGAAATACAATACAAAAAAAGAGGCAAATAAAGTTCTTGTGTACTAAATTCATGCTAAAAAAGAAATAAATGCATTTTTTTTATTTTCCACACATTTTAATATGTAAAAATAATATTAAAAACACACGGAAAATAAAAATACATGAAAATATATTCCATAAAAATGGAGGAACAGATGACTGCAAAACAACATTGATAATCTGGCCTTTCATTTCCAATCTTGTCTGACATTTATTCAGTCTCCCTCGCTGCAAATTTTTAAATATTTATAAATATTCATTTCTTGTTTTTGACACACATTTTAAAATACATCACTGAACAGTTTCAATTTGGCCACCAGAATAACAAAGATAATTATATATTTTATTTTTATCACCCAGAAAAATGAAAAAAGAGGAAATGTTCTGTGCAATTTCTAAGCTCAAGAACAACATAGACTCAATAAGTTGACAGACAGAAAATATGTTGTAAAGATTACTGGCTTACATAAAATTGGTTTGCAGACCTAAAAAAATAAAGGGAATTAAAAAACCTTATTTAGTTAATATTTAAATAAATGGGAAAATATAAGAAGAGAGAAAAGGCATGAATTAGTTGCAGCATATAAAAGAACAAGAGAAAGCTAGTAAATCAATCTCAAAAAAGCTATTAAATGTGTTACAGACAAAATGTATTTGTTGTAAAGATAAATATTTCATTCATGAGTTTTAAAAACCTACAAAACAAACTAAAGCAGGAACTTTCTCAATCTGAAAAGGATATCACAGAAAAGTACCTGCAGTTAATACAATATTTAATGATGAAAGTTTGAAATTTTCCTTCTAAAATAAACAAATCAAAGATATCAGCTCTTATTACTTCTATCAGCACTCATTGGGAGAAATTACTGGTCAAATATTGCAGGGTAATTTTTAAAAAATAAAGATGAAAGGCATAAATATTTAGAAAGAAAACTGAACTGAATTTATGTATGAATAACATGTTGATCTTGGTAGAAAGTAGCAATATACAATAAAGCTAAAGTAACTAGTACATTATATATTCATCAACATTTCAGTATTGAACATCCACATTTTTAAAAACTGTAATTCTGTATCTTAATTGATGATTGATAATTGAAATTTATGAACCAGTTCCATTGGCAATCATATAAAAACATGAAAGACTTAGTGATGAATCTACCAATTATGTAAATTATGTATAGTACAAAAATGAAATTAAAAAAAAGACAAATTCAAGTGAACTTAATCTAACATAGAAATATATCAAGTGTTCTTATAGTGTTTGAGAATGGAAAGACTCAGTATTCTTAACACATCATTATCTTGAAAATTAAACCTATAAGTTTAATACCATCTAATCCAAAATGTTTTAGAAATTCTCTAGTAGATTTTACAATTTGTGTGGACACATCTAAGGCCTAAATAAGCAAAACAGGAAAATCTTGCACTACTTGAATTACATTAGATTGAAGTTAAAACATTCACTATATGTATGTATAGTATTTAGATAAAGATACACATGGATAAATAAAAAACATAATACAGAAATAGATCCACATAAATGTGATGAACTGCTTTTCAAGAAAGGTAAAACAATGTTGAAGATAGTTATTGCAGTAAAATGTACTGGAACAAAAAGACATTTTCCTATGCAAATTAATAAAGCTCAATTCATATCTCAGTCACGTAAAAAATAATATCAAGTGGTTTGTGCCTGTAATACTAGCTCTATTGGAGGCTTAGACAGGAGAATTACTTGAGGACAGGAACTCAAGATCAGCCTGTGTCAAATAGCTAGGACTTGTCTCTACAAAAATTAAATTTTAAAAAATCAACTTGAAACAAATCCGAGGACAATAAATATTCTATAAGAAAATTTAGGACAAAATTCTTCAGATGTTAGGATAGGCAAATATTTTATCAATTATATATGAAAAAGTAGAGCCTAAAAATTAAGTAATGGGCTTTATCATAAGTAAATTTCCCTGCTCTTTGAAAGACACTTAAAAAATGAGAAGATAAGTCATAGATTGGGAGAAAAATCTTTGCAAACACGTGTCTGATATAAGACTTGTATTTTATAATATATAACTAAAAACACATTACAATATTTGGACAAATTCTTTATCAAAGAAATGATTTGGAGTAAGCAAGCACAAAGAAAAATATTCTCCATCAATATTCATTAGGGACACACATATTAAAATCACCATGAGAGATGTACCATTTCATGGCTACTAGAACAGCTAAAATTAAACTAAACAAAAGGACCATACTAAATGCTTAAAATGATGTATAACAATGAAATGTCTCTTATATTGCTCAACTAAATGTAATAATGCACAACAAATACTCTTAGATATTTACCCAATAGAAATGTAAAATACGCCCACACAGAATGGCACATGGATGTTTACAACAGCTTTGCTTATAACAGCTTCAACTTAGAAAAGACCAGATATCTATCACCTTGTGAAAGGGTAAACAGACTGTGGGCATATTTATTCAAAGGTATTGAGCAATACAATGGAATGAACAATTGACATATGAAACAACACAGATTAACCTCAAATTAATATTTCTATGTGAAAAAAGCCATGTCCTTAAAAAAAATTGTGAAAGGGAAAATTGTGCATACAGAAGTCACATCTGCAATTGTCAAGACCTGAGGGTAGCAGATTGACTGTAAACAGGCAAGAAGGAATGCCTTGGAGTTTACAAGTGTTTTTCTTAATTGTGGTGGTGTTTACCATTTATATTTGTCACAACCCATCAAGCTGTACACAAAAGAGTGGATTTTGATGTATGTAAATTTAATCTCATTAAAATTGACAACTTTTCTATTTTAAAAAATGTATACCCTTACTCTATTTAAAAAGAGACATTCTAAAATTATGAAATACATTTTCTTGAGCTGGGAAAAGCGTCTGGAATTGTTTATTAACTTTTTCCTCTTTATTCTTAGAAAAGTCCCATTTTCATTATTTTTTCATATGTAATTTAGCTTCAATCTTTCCATTTACCATAAAATAAAAATAATCTACCAAATGCTAGGTTTATGTATGAAAACAAAGTTATGTGCCTCTATATCTAGAAGAATACAGCTGGTGCCTCTAGTCTTCTCTCCATAGAAGGCCATGTTTGATGTGCTTTTCTCATCCAAGCAGGTGTGATTTAAAGAGACAGGGGCTATAGTGCCCACAAAGTGCTAAATTTTCCCCACACATAACCTTTGAGGTCTGTGGGTGCCAGGACTCTGGCATGACCAAATTTAGGAACATTAGTGCTTAAACATGACCAAAAAATTATAAAATCAAGTTGATCTGACAAAATTCAAACATGAACTATAAGTAGTGTTGGCATAAGACTAGGAGATAGTGTTTCTTCTGCAAGACAAATTTTATATGGCTAAAATAAACAACTTAAACATATTCATATGCCTTTTAAAGTTATTTGTTTGAAGAGAAAATAAGGAAATGAGGCTCCCACAATTTTTAAAATTATAGATTTTGATGATTAGAAAGTTGTACCTGAAATTGTGAATTTTGGGAAACCTAAACTTATACACAAAGATGGACAATTAATTTTATGAACTCATCCTAGCATAAGTGCTAAATACCTCATTGCTGGATATCATCATGGTCACCTTCAAAGTATTCCCCTCGGGAAACTATGCACTATTGCCAGCAACTAGTTCACCTGTCAAAGCAATTTTGGAACTCTTTTCCTAGAATGGCCATCAGAGCTGTCATCATATTACCCTTGATGTCCTGAATATCATCAAAATGAAATGTCTTTCTTTCAATATTTCCTTCATTTTGGGGTAAAGACAAAAGTCGGAGCCAGATCAGGTGCGTAGGGATGGTATTCCAATACAGTTACTTGTTTACTGGCTAAAAATTCCCTCATAGACAGTGTTGTGTGAACTGGTACATTGTCATGATGAAAGAGTTCCTTCAGGACCATGTTGCACACAACTTTCTCATGAAAAGATTTTCAGTTAAGATTTTTGTAACTGTTTCTCTATCAATGTTTATTTGCTCTACTGTACTTTTCACAGTAAGCCGATGGCTTTGACACATAATTTGACAAATTTCTGCAATGCTTTTGTCAGTTCTACTCATTACCAGCTGTCCTGACCTCTCTTCATTAGTGACACTTTCCCCTCAGAAAAATATTTAATCACTTTGTACACTGCCATTTTGTTCTTTGTAGCATTATCCCCATATACTTGGACTAACATGTCCCTAATTTCACTTCCACTCTTGTCAAGTTTAACAAGAAATTTAATGTTTGTTCCTTGCTCTAATTCAAGCCCCAACATTCTCACAATAGCCCACAAAAGCATGCAACAACAATAATGAATGCCACTCAGCAAGACACCACCACATGTCATGTCAACACGAACACAGCTGGGAGATGCTGATATCCCAAAGTTATGAAACTTTACTGAGTTGTTTGTACAGTGCTGCCAACAAAAGTGCACAGTGGTAAGTTTACAAACTTATCAGATGTATGTGCTCAAAATTTGGATTAATGATTTTTATGGGAATATAAGCATTTTTATAATTTCAGCAAGTTAGTCTCAAAACTAATAATTTGCTTAACATATTTGACATTTAACAACTCTTAGTAATCTAGAATTATGAGAAAAATATTCAAAAGAAATATCTAACAAAGATAGAATAATGATAAAAAAATAAGAATTAGTTCACATACCAGCTTCCAGGTTAAATCTACATGCTCTCATTAATAGTCATAGTACATATGTATATATATTTTATATAGTTTATTTGGTATGTTTATATACATATGTATGAATCTTTATGTGTGTATTAGGCATTATGCATACCTAAATACTTACATAATAAATAAATACAAATATTTATATATATTTATCTATCAAAAATGAATTATTTGTATGTGTATATTTACATACACCCATGTGGTTTGCTTTCCATTTCACAAATATGTTATGAAGTCACACATTTACAGAGTGAACTAGCTAACTATATTTTAGATTATTATTTTTACTGAGAGAGAGAATAAGTAGCAAATAGGCTAATAAATTGTATGGATTTATTGCATGTTATTTCATACTATGGAATGTATGGATTTAAGCTAATAAATTGTATGAATTATATGGAATTATGTAAAAAAAGAATCCAAAGTCAAGACAGTGATTATGTAATGTGAAAAATAATCAATTGTAAGGAAAGAAATTGAACAATTGGCTCTTTGTAAAATGCAACATGTTTCTTGTGATCAAAATGGATGTCTAATATTGGCACATACCTTAACTGATATAGATTGAATATATACATTAATGTATATGAGGGGGAATAAAAACTAGAATTTATTTATAAAAAATTATGTACTTATTTTTAAATGTTTAAATGTCAGTCACCTTCAAAGTATTCTCTATTTGATGCAACACACCTATGGAGAGCTTTTTCCACTGTTCAAAACACTTTTTGAACTTGTCAATTTTGATGTCGTTTAGTGCTTCTGCCATTTTTTGTTTCATCTCTCCCACATTGGCAAAATGTTTCTCTCTGAGGACTTTTTTCATACAGAGAAACAAATAAGTCGTTCAGGGTGAGATAGGATTATTAAGGAGGGTGAGGCATAAAAATCATAACATTTTTGGCCCAATACTAATGAACACTCAGCATGCTGTGAGCAGGTGTGCTCGTAAATCATACATCATAAAATGTGTAAACCATTGAAAGAATCTCCTAAATAAAATTTTTTTTAAAAAAAGTAAGCTCACTGAAGCTAAATGCAGTCTCTTACAACAACACTCGCGGTACACTGATGCCAGTGGGTCCCTAGGACACTTACCTAGTGAGGGAAGCCTGTACTCCAAGAGATTCTCCTTCCAAAATATGATTCTGTTTTTTGTGAAGTTGCCACCAAATTTTTAAAGACAGATATTACCAATGAAATTACTAGATCATATGATAAGTCTATGTTTAACATTTTAAGAAATGGTCAAAATATTTCTACCTGAAATGTAGAAAGAGAAAGTGACCACCAAGATTTTATATTCCCATCAGCAATGTAGGAGAGTTCTAATTGCTCCACATCCTCATTAATTCTTGTTATTGTAGGCAGCCTAGTGGATAAGAAGCTATATCTTATTATGATTTTCCCAGTAGTTAATGAGGTTGAACATATATTTATGTGTTATTGTCTACCTGAATATCTTCTGTGAAGAAATGTCCAAGCACCTCTTGTTGAAAAGACTTTTTTCTTCACTGAATGATATACACACCTTATTGAAACTAGTTGACCATAAATGTGAGGATTTGTTTCTGTACTCTCTATTTTATTTCATTCATTTTTAGGTCTATTCTCATTCTAGTACCTCACTGTCTTAATCATAATAGTTTCATCACAATATTTTTGAAATCAAGAGTCATGACTCATTCAGTTTTGTTGAGAACAATTCCTTTTTTTATTTTTTGGGAAGATTCTATAAAGTGTTACTTAGTCTTTAAATGTTTGATAAAATCAACCAGCAAAGTCATTTGGGTCTGGGCTTTTATTTGTTGTACCTTTCTAAAATATTGAATTAATTTTTGACTGTAGGACTATTCAAGTTTCTATTTCTTTGAGTCAATTTTAATAGTCTCTTTTTAGAAATCTATTTAAGTTCTCTAATATGTTAGCATAGAGTAATTAATATTAACATATATATTTTAATTTTTCTAAGGCTTGTCCCTATTTCACACTTTATTGTCTCTCTTTTCTCCTTCATCAGTCTGGATGAAGTTATGTCAATTTTGTTGTTCTTTATAAAGAACGGACTTTTGAGTTTGTTGATTGTTTTCATTATTTTTCTCTACCCTGTTTTATTTATTTCTATTTAATTGTTGTTATTATCTTCTCTGAGTTTCTCTTCATCTTTTTTCTAGTACCTTAAAGTTGAAAGCTAGATTGTTAATTTGAAATTTTTCATTTTCTTAATACAAGCATGTACGCATATGGGGAACATACCTCAAAATAGTAAAAGCCATCTACGAGAAACCCACAGTCAGCATACTCCTAAATGGACAAAAATTGGAATCATTTCCCCTGAAAACTGGAACAAGACAAGGATGCCCACTCTCACCCCTTCTGTTCAACATATTATTGGAAGTCCTGGCTCAAGCAATCAGAGAAGAGGGGGAAATGAGGGGTATCCAAATAGGAATAGAGGAAGTTAAGTTATCTCTCTTTGCAGATGATATGATTGTGTACCTTGAAAACCCAAGAGAATCTGTCAAAAACTTCCTTACACTGATAAAGGCCTTTGGCAAAGTCTTAGAATACAAAATAAATGTACAAAAGACAATCGCATTTCTCTACACCAATAATAAACATACAGAAACCCAAATAAAAAACACAATTCCATTCATAATAGCCACAAAAAAAATGAAATACCTTGGCCTCTTCCTAATCAGAGACATGAAAGACCTTTACAATGAAAACTACAAAACACTGCTCTAAGAAATCAAAGATGACACAAAGAAGTGGAAAAACATCCCATGCTCATGGATTAGAAGAATCAACATTGTGAAGATGTCCATCTTACCTAAGGCAATCTACAAATTCAATGCAATACCCATCAAATTACCAGCAACATTCTTCTCAGATCTAGAAAAGACAACACAGGAATTCATATGGAAACACAAACGTCCAAGGATAGCCAGAACAATCTTCAGCAAAAAAAAACAAAGCAGGTGGTATCACATTACCAGACTTCAAACTTTACTATAAAGCTACAATCATCAAAACATCTTGGTATTGGTATAGGAACAGGCATATAGATCAATGGAATAGAATTGAGATTCCAGAAGCAAAACCTCAATTCCTCAACCAACTCATCTTCGACAAGGCCTCCACCACCTACCACTGGGTAGAGGAGAACCTATTCAGTAAATGGTGCTGGGAAAACTGGCTGACCACATGCAGAAGATTGAAACAGGACCCCTATTTATCCCATGCACAAAGGTTAACTCCATATGGATCAGAGACCTAAATGTAAAACCTCAAACCATAAGAACCTTAGAAAATGAAGGAAATACCCTCATGGAAATCAGAACTGGCATCCAATTCCTGAACAAAACCTGAAACCCACAGATCATAAGAGAGAAGACAGACAAGTGGGACCTCATTAAACTGACAAGCTTCTGCAAGGCCAAAGAAACCATCAAGAGAGCAGGAAGACAGCCTACAGACTGGGAAAAAATATTCGCCAACACCAGGTCTGACAAAGGCTTCACATCCTGGATCTACAAGGAACTAAAACGTGCTGAAAAGAAAAAAAACAACCCCATTATCAAATGGGCAAAAGATATGAACAGACACTTCACAAAAGAGGACATCCGAGCAGCCAACAAACACATGAAGAAATGTTCAACCTCACTAATCATCAAGGAGATGCAAATCAAAACCACACTGAGATACCACCTAACTCCAGTCAGAATGGCAATTATCAACAACTCAAAAAATAACAGCTGCTGGAGAGGGTGTGGCAAAAAGGGAACACTTCTACACTGTTGGTGGGAGTATAAACTAGTGCAACCTCTGTGGAAAGCAGTGTGGCGATTCCTAAAAGCTCTAAATATCAATCTCTCATATGACCCCGCAATCCCCCTACTGGGAATATACCCTGAAGAACTCAAATCACTCTATAAAAAAGATACCTGCACACGTATGTTTATCGCAGCACTGTTCACAATAGCAAGAACCTGGAAACAACCATGCTGCCCATCAAAAGAGGACTAGATTTTAAAAATGTGGTACATATACACGATGGAATACTATGCAGCCATAAAAAATAACAAAATCGTGAATTTTGCAGTAACCTGGATGGAACTTGAGTCTATAATACTGAGTGACCTCTCATAGAAATAAAGATCCGAGTATCACATGTTCTCACTCATATGATGGACCTTGAACATCCAATGTAATACTATAAGAATATGACTGATGGTACTGGGAAACTATGGGGGAGACGGGGATGGGATTAACAGTAGCAAATATCTGTCTGGGGAAGGGGAAACACCTCTTATCAACAGAGTGCCTGAATGAAATGTAATTGTACACCTAACCCTTAACTGTACCCCACAAAACCATAAAAAAAATATTGATTTAAAAAAAAAAATACAAGCATGTATATCTTCCATGAATTTCTGCTTTACCTGTATCTCATGAGTTTGGTATGTCATGTTTCTTCATTGTTTTTGTGTTCATTTGCATTTAAGTTTAGCTAAACAAAGATGCTGTTCAGCTTGCATACTTATTGCTGCATGTGATTGGTAGTGAGAACCTGATTATTCCATTTATTTCTAAAGAACCAGAAAGTAAATATTTTAGGATTTTCAGACATATGTTTCTGTCACTACAGCTTCTTCTTGTTATTTTTATCTCTTTTTTTCATCTTTTTTTCCTTAATTTTTTACCTAATTATTAAAAAATATAAAACAAAAACCAATTATTGCCCTTCGGCTATAGAAAAATAGGTTGCTAGCTGGATTTGTTCCACAGGTCAAAGTTTATCAATCCTCATACTTAAGTAGTTGGATATGCACATTCCTTATCACAGAAATTCAAATAAATTATTTCATTTTCTATCCTCAGTTCCTTTCCATTGTCTTCAAAGTTTTATTGCTTGCAATGCTGTCTGATACTAGTTTTTGATGGAGCATGCCAAAATCCACATAGGACTGAAAAGAAAAAAAAAAGTTTATTAAATAGGTCTATTAAACATCAATTATCAAGGAGGACTTGAGAAAGAAACATAGAAGCAATGCAACCAACACAAATACCAAATGATGATACTTTACTGTCATCCATATGTTTAAACACAGCAGCTTGCCCCAAGGCAATCAACACGAATAGACAGATATTATCACTATAAAGTATCTGAAGCCTTCAATAGACTGAGGTGTGCAGAGTCCTTGTTCTTTGAGTCTTGGGTTTCAGTTTAAAATTTGTGACACCTGGGCTATTTTGGCAAGCTCTTCCTTATCTCATGAGACTGTGTTCTCATCACATTCTATATTCTCAAGAAGCACAAGTGAGAAAGGGGGAGAGATCTGGGTCAGTCTAAGGCCACCTAGAGATTTGCCTTGCAATGTCTGGTGGGTTGTGTGATAATTATCCAATCCCACCCAAAGGTACTTAACAGCCATTTACTCTAGTGAATGTACACTGGGGAATGGGATGTATCCAAATTCTTTAAGGACTATTGGACAACCACTCTGCATTGACAATGATGCAATTCTATTCAATTAACCCCAAAGGGTCAATATGGTTTCCCTGTTATAGTGAGGGTTTGAGGGTATCAACTACAGCCTGGACTTGAATATGGCTCACAGTAGTTTTGTTTGTCCACAGAACTACCCAGTAGTTATTTCTCTAGTACTCAAGTGTATATGTGTGATGTATATACTTAGCAGTTTGCACTAAACCTGTTTTGATTTTCTGTTCTATGAGTAATACCCATCAGTGTGAGAAATCTCTGAAATTGCACCCTAGTCAGTATAATAAAATTAAATATCTGTGTGTGTATGTGTGTGTGTGTGTGTGTGTGTGTGTGTGTGTGTGTGTGTGTGTCTGTTTGTGTGTGCATTGCATTTTAGAATGAGGACTGAGAATTAATGTCATCATCGAAACCTACCTAATGTGAGGGTGGGGTTCCCATCATAACTTGCTTGATTCACCAGTCTGGCTTCTGCAAAAATCACATGGAGTTCATCAGAATGACAACAGAAAAGTGCACCATCCAGACGTAACTGGTGTCTTTGAATGTTGGAATGGACTCCTACACATACTTGAATTGCCACTAATCTGAATAGATATCGTAATGTCCTTCATGATGCTGTATATGTACAAAGATTTATACATGGTACTTTATGGTCTATAGGAAAAAACATGTGTCTGTAAGCAAGAGGTAACCACATGAATGGCTCTACTGACTGTCATCCTCAGTGATCCACTGGGAATTTTGTGTTTCTTGACACTGCATCTCTAGGTTCTGTAGAATTGGAGCTTCTATGCCCAAAGGTTCCATATTCTTTTAAGGGAATATCTCAAGAGCTTCAACTTTGAACTTCTCTCATACAGGAGTCATGACATGAGAAAAGGAGCCACCGTATTGGCAGAGGTTATTTATCCTGATCAGCAGGAGCAGATAGGACTGGTTTTCTGCAATACACATGGGAAGAAATATTAAAACTGAGATGACCAACTTGGATACTCCTGGTATTTTTTTTCCTACCATAATTGTGGAAGGATACATGTAGCAATCCCGAGCAGAGATAATTCATCAAGGACTTTCAGCTGATAGTTAAGGGTAGAATAAATTAAGAATTAATAGTAGAGGAAGTAAATGAGTATCAGTTGTGGTCCTAAGATCAACTTCAATGATGGGGCTGTGGTATATCACATTAATCTCTTTCAAGTTCCCTATCTTCCAACTGCACACAATGTAGGAGCATCTCTGTAAAACTGTGGGAATAAATAGATTTATGTGGTGCAGATGGGTATCACAGAAGAGTGATGACCACAGCAATGGACATCTCAGACTTCCTGCCACATGGAGCAGAATTCAGAGACAGCACTAGGTTCTCTGCTCTGAATCCACCATCATATTACCAACATGGCTCTGCTTCCTACATTAGTCAGTGATTCAGTTTAGCAGAAATTCTTAGGCAGTCTCTCTCCTACAGTCCATGTCTCCTTCCTGTCTTTTGGTGAGCAACATAGGCTCAAACACACTTTAGTCAAAACTTTGTTAAAACTGTGCTACTGCAGTTGTAAGATTGCCAACCCAACTTTCTTCTTACTCTCTCTCCTTTGCAAGGTCCAGAATAGCATTGTGGTTTGAAGATATTCCTCAATGTCTCAAGTTTCTTCATCGTTTTCCTCTTTTTCCCACCCAGATGTCCACCACACACACAGAAAAATCTCTTTCATGTCTTATCATAAGCCATGTCAGAGGACCTGAACAACGTAATGTTTTTGAACAATACATTTTTTGTCATTTTTATTTTGTTCCTTATTAATCTGCATGCTTATTCTAATGTGGGAGCAAATTTTTAGTCTCTATTCCATATAGAAACATATTTATACCTCCAACTCTTTAACCATTTCCATCATCAAGGAATATAAATGCCTAGCAAAAGGATTGAAGGTTACAGGAATTTTATTAGGAAAACAAAACAAAAGCATTTGCCAGCTAAAATAAATATATGCCAAATGTATTTAAAAATGTAGCTTAACCCATTTCCCAATTTGATAGAATGATTTTCTATTTTACTCAATCCCCAGCTGAGTTAACAGAAGAGAGAACCAGAACCTTGGAGAAACTTTCAAAAAAATTTGTATGAAAACATTTAACATTTCCTGAGGCTCACATAACTCTCAACAAGTTAGGATACTGCTTTGAGACTTTCTCTTAAAATTAAAATTTGAAGAATAATACAAACAAATACATATTTTCTGTTTTTTGCACTACTTTAGTTATATGCTCTTATTATATTTTTGACAGTGCTCTGAAACAAAATACTTAATGCAATCAATAATACAAATCAATTATTCTTATAAAACAGGATTGTGTTGATATTTATGGATACTTAACAAAAGCATAATATTACCCCTTCTCTCCTCTCTTTTTGAACCAAAAGACATGTAAGTAAATTTAAAAAAAATACTCAAATCAAAATCATTTAGAGATAATACAATACAATATGTAATAATACATTTGTTTTTTTCTTAATATGTTCAAGCATTTTCTGTATTTATTGAGTCTGTACACTAATAAAAATACATGACTTCTCTTTCTAGAAGCTCTATTATATACACATGTGCTTTCATGGTTTTTAAGATAGAGACTTATGTAATTGTGATAACATTGTTTCTGTAGCTTTATGAAATTATACTCTCCTCCTACCCTCATCAAAGAAAAAACTTTGCTATGCACACAGAGTGATTATTCTTCAACTAACCAAAGATAAGAATTATTATGATGTGTATGAAGTAATTGACCTGCATAAAAATTCTACTCATTTGTAGATAAAATTTGAGACAAAAAAGCTTTATAAGGTAGTCATCATCTATCCTATAACATTATTTATTTTAGGGGCATTAGTCATTCTAGTTTTAAAGTAAATCCAATGAAACTGACAAAAATACATAAGCACAATTTTGAGTAGCTATACTTTCCACAGCAGTTTAGATGATATTGCATTTTTCAGCCTTGTTCAGTGTTCTGAAATATACGCTGTGTGTTAATTAAAAACACACATACCAAAGGATAGGAAATATACCAGGCCAATTTAATAAGAATAAAGTAAGAAAATTACATTTCAGCCTAATGATATCACATACTCCAAATCTCCTTTAAGGACTGTTTGATGCCCCTAATTAACTGGTCATTAGTGACATCAATCCCCTGCCGGCTTTAATCATGACTCAAACTAACAGCACATTGGACACTAACTACTCTCCAAGGCACATAAATTACCTGAAAATTTCTCTTTTCAGGTAGAGACTGTAAAAGCCAGTTAACAGTTCATTTTCTTGCTACACCCAGGAGAACAAATGGAGGAAGATTCTAAAATCCAGAATGGGAGTTCAGTACCTAGGCAATTACGAAAAGATTTTTTGCCTCAGCTAAATTAAGTCAATTAAATTTAATGCAGACAATTCATTTTGTATATATAGAGAAATTTTAGTATGACCAGAGGGGGAAAATAGAGATGAAAATTCACTGCTCAGGTCATAGAGGAAAAAGTAAATACTAGTTCATCTTACACTTTAAAATGTCTTAATACCAAGGGAGACAAAAAAAAAATGTATTTTTTTTTAGAGCAGTTTCCTTGTAGTACCGGCTTCCCCCACTAGGTCAGTGTTCTAGGAAGACATCTGCATTAGTATATCAGCTCTAGCGTTTTTGTGAGAGGCTGCGTTAAGCTTCAGTGAATTTTGGGGGGAAATTATTTCAAGGCATTTGCCCATTTCATGACTAGTGATTTACGGGCACACTGAGTGTTCACCAGTTTTTTTACCAAAAATGGCATAACCCCTATTCCGCAACCTCCCTATACACTGATCGTGCCCTTAATGACTTTTGTTTGTTTTCCTGGATGAAAAAAGTCCTCAAGGAGAAGCATTTTGCTAACATTGAAGAGGTGAAACAAAAAATGGTAGTAGCACTAAGGAATCAAAATTGATGAGTTCAAAAGTGGTTTTGCACAGTGGAAAAAGCATTTCGATAGTTGTATTGCATCAAATGAAGAGAACTTTGAAGATGACTGAAGTTTCAACATGTTGGAATAAATATACAGTTTTTAACACATAAATCCTGTGTTTTGTGTGTGTGTGTTTCACATCATATATGAAAGGGAAAATAATAGATGTGTCATCAGTGATTGGATTAGTTCAGGTAAGTTAACTAGGACATAAAAGAGCTCTCTCATACACATCTCATAACATTATATTGTTTTCACAATGTTGAACCTTTTACTACTTATTTATACTAACCAACACAAAATCTTTATTATGGGAAATGATGGAAATTAATTGATGGGTCTATGAATTCTGAGGCAAATATATATGTAAACCTCTAAGATTGTTAACTTCACAGTCTTTCTTCTAGCATAAGAGCACTGTACTTTTTCTTCCATTTTAAAATGCTGCATACTTCCTCTTTCTCTTATGCCACATCTAACTAACTAATTATTTTTGCAAAATTTACTGCATTGATAAATATTGCTTTACACATCTTACTACTTGTTAAGAACTATGAAGTGCTTGAAATTTTTACCCAAATTAGTTAGCAATAGTTTTACAGATGCTGGAAAAAAGACACAAGATCTTCAGTTATAGATAAATGACTTTTTACTCATGGCAAAAGCAGTTACCAAAATATAAGAATGACCACATCAATTTCCTGAGCTCCTATTACCACCTGGTCAATACTACAGGGCTGTATTGGAATTTGGTACATGCAGCAAGTTATATTTCAGGTGATGAAACTTGTTCCTTGTTTTCAGCTTATACTGTACGGAAACCCACTCTTTGAGAAGAGAATTCACTTTCTTCCTCAAGCTTGCTCACTGAAATCACAGCTTTGGGAAATGACCCAAACAGAGTTCCTTACATTCTTTGCATACCCACCAAGACATAGAGAAGTATTAGAACTTAAAAGAGTATCTCTCAATGCTACTTTCCATGACACCATCCTGGCGCTGGCCTTATAATTATCAAGTTCGTAATTTGTTTGCTTTCTTCAAGGCTCTCCAGAGAAATATAATTATGAAAATTGTCCAAAAGTTTTTATATGACTTTGTCATTCTCCAATCAATACATATTAATAAAGCATATTAATAATGTTGGCGATCTATATGTATAAATTCTAGCATATAAAACCATATTCCTAATAAAGCTACAATATTCATGAAATCATGTGAATTCAAGTGCTCATAAATTTCATTAATTCAGATAACATTTTAGGTAACATTAGATTTATTAAGAAGAGGCATATATTTTTGTAGATATTAAAAATAAGTAGTCAGTGTTTGCTGCTTTCTATAGTTAAATATACATTTTGATATTTACAATGCTTAAAATATAGGAGAAACATCCAAGTTCTAAATTGTTTTAATTTGTCTGATGTAATTCTAGGTATACAATTAAACTAAACATTTATATTTTGCACATTAACCTGAAAAGTGTTTATAAGTCTAATGGTTCTTATTAAGGATCTTATTTCAATATTTAATCTGTAGATTTATATTACTAAAATGAAATTTTAAAAATAAAAAGGTTAAAATAATATTTTTTCTCTACCCAACATTTTCCTCTCCAATTTTCTATGATTATTTAACTAGAAGTTGAAGTTGCTATTTTTTAAGTTGTGTAGGGGATGAAAAATAAAATTGCTTATGTTCTGACCTAGAAACATGAGTCTGTCTACATTGTCCACATATATGCTTATATTTTTAAATAACTTTTTCTTTTTTTTAAAAAAAGGAGATATTATGAAGGGTAAAAATTTATTTTTCTGTTCTTAAGTTTTGCCTATATTCCTGAAAACTCTAAACACATTGTGAGGATCTAATGATTTGAGATACTATACTAATGAATGAGGAAACTTGATATTCATCCAGAATGTTCTCTGCTCTCTAATAACAAGCTGCCCAGTCTTATACTCCATTCATTTAATTGCTTTGTTTTTCATACTCCTGAATGCACATATATTCATTTAACCACATAAAAGAGTGCTTTTTCAGAGAATAACTAAGTTACATTAGAAGCCTTCTTCTTCTTCTTTTTTTTTTTTTTTTGAGTTGGAGACTCACTCTGTGGCCCAGACTGGAGTGCAGTGGCCGCTCCCGGCCACCGCAGCCTCGACCAACTGGGCTCTGGCGATCCTTCCGCCTCAGTCTTCTGAGTGGCTGGAATTACAGGCGCGCAATACCACGCCCGGCTAATTTTTTGATTTATTGCAGAGATGAGGTCTCGCCTGCCCAGGCGGGTCTCGAACCTGCGGGCTCAGGCAATCCACTCACCTCAGCCTCCCAAAGGCGCGGGATTACAGGCTGAACCACCTACCCTCGCGATTGTTTGAGATGTGAGGCTGAGCTTTTGCATCATTGATAATGTGTCACATTTCTAGCTTTAGAAATTTACTTCTACATTAGTGTTTTGAAGAGCATTAACTTTTCAATTATGTTAAATAGTACCTTAAACTTTGAAAGTGTTAACTTACCCTATCGAGTGGATACACTTCACTCTTTTACTCCTTCCAACCCATCAAAAAAAGTATTCAACCTCCTCTCCACAATTCATTTGAGAAACAATCTTTGTGTATTATAAAGCCTAGAGGGACCTTCTAAAGAGGGATGAATAGCAGACATTTGTCTGCCTTGAGATCACTGAGAGGTGTTAAAAATAAACGGAGGCACTATCAGATATTAAAGGCTTTATTTGAGTAAGCAATTACTCATGAATTGGGCAGAGGCGGGCTGTGATTGGAAGTTCCACTGAAGAGGTGCAAGGGGAAGACTTTTATAGGGTAAATGTGGAATCCAAGAAAACAAAATATTTGGTTGATGAAAGTGGAGCAATAGCCTTATTTGGATCATTCCAGTGGAAAGTCCAGAGTTAGTTTAGCTTGCAGTTTCTTGCTAGGCTTAAGGTTCGTTTTACCAGTAACACTGAGAAGGGTTTCAGTTTGTTTACAAAGGAACCTAGGGCTCTGGGACCACCTCAGTCTAACGACCTCCAAATTCATTGTTTAAACAGAGGCATGAGATTGTATGTTTCTGATTTTATACTGAATAGTTTAGCAACACTTCCTTATCTTATTTAGCATTTCATAAATGTTGAGTCTTATATTCTGTAACTGTAAGCTAGAACGCAGTAAATTTTCATTAAAATAAAACATTGTAGTATCATTTATAAAATTATTTAAAGCATATTTTGTGTATTTGTCAAAATGAAAGACTTGGGACCTAATATAAAGCAGAATATGAAGACTTAGGACCTAATAAAAAGCGAACTTATAAGGCTTCTGGGATTCATTGTCTTACAGAGATCCAGCCAACATTCAGACTTCACAGCACTTATCAGAACATCTGGGTTGCATGGGGAAGGTTGCTGAACCAAATAATGCTTCAGTTGCCACAAATGAGGACATTTCACAAATTCATCTTTGACTTGTACTCATGGACTCAGTATGCTAGATCATAAATTAATTTATCAATCAAAAAACTTATTCTACTAACACAAAATCTTATTTAATAACTAATATTATAAAAATTATTAAAATATTGAACATTATCAAAACAAAATAACTCAGATACTATTATTTTATTTATATTTTGCTATTTATCTATTTATTTTATAATTTATTATAATTAAATATTTTATTTGTTAACTTTGTATATTGTTTTAGTATCTCATTTAGTTTATTAATGCAATAAATAATTAATAAATTAATAGAGTGTTATTAATAAAATCAAATAATAGTAAATACTACTGAATCAAAATATCCCACTTTGCTGAACTTTAAACATATTTATTCTTGCTTAACATCCTATGAACTTGGCTCATTTTAATTATGTTTCATTCCTGCAGTAATTATATTCACATAGAACATGCAGTCACATTGGTAGAAGTTGTGGCACTCACTGTTAATCAGTATCCCAGTATTGCACTGTACTGTATTCAGATTTTATGAGGACACTTTGTTGCCTAGTTGGTGCAATATCTAGCCTCCTTTGAAGTTAGATCTGGACATATCAATAGTTTTGTCCTTTGGGATATATGCAGAAATATTGCTTTGGGCTTAATTGTTTCTACTTCCTGTTGGTTGGGGAATTAATACATTTGAAGCAGAAACCATGAGCCAGAGATGACAGCCAACTACAATTAGTGCCGAGGCCCTCGTCAACCTGGTGAGGCTAGATGTTCTGAGGAGAAATAAACAGACAGTGGTGGAAAATGTTTTTTTGAGCCACTATATTTTGACTTTGTTTTAGCACCAGAATGATTTTTATACAAGTTCCCACAGAGTTCAATGTCATAATGGTTTAGGGTGGTATCACAATCATTATTATCTTTCTCACTTGCTAAGTGTTGAAATATGATACACTTTATCAATAATTGGTACACTCCAGGTATGTGAGAAGTTGAACAAGTATCATTCACATCATTTCCATGTATAAGAGGAGACTAGTTACATACATACCTAGCTTACTCTCAGCATGATTTCCTTGACATTTTGACAAGCCACGTCCTTCTCTTTAACTTTTTCTTCTATCTTATTCAAAATTGCATTCCAAAGTTCAAAGTGTCCTAGACTGTATCTAATTGCACTTGTTGTTGTTGGTTTTCTCATAACTTTCTTACTATTGGTGACTTCCAGCTACACATTTTTCCAAGATCATACAATTATATGCAGTCTTCAGTAAGCATTTTTACAGTTTCATTTTTTTCTCCTAAATATTTCTACCATTTTCATGCTTCTTTAAACTTGTCATCCCTCTAAATAATCTTGTTCCTTGAAAATTTCTTGATATGTTATTTTGTCTATTTATAAAATAAATATAAAATAAATATAAATAATACATAAAGATGAATAAAATAACAGGTCAAAATGGTCTATTTGTGGGTAGAAGACAAATCTGGAGATTTAGAGCAGATAAATGAGGAATTATTAACATCTGATTTAATTGCAGCTACAATTATACCAATGGGTAAATGAACATATAGGTCTATAATGCACATTAATGGGAAAAGTTAGTGCAAATTTTTTTTTCTTAACTTAAAATGCTTATTTAACTAACCTGACTTTTTTACTTAAGCAAATTCATAATAAAATGATATTACATTTAATCATAACATACAGGAGACTAATATGGGCAGATAAATAATTCTTAAAGCTAGTTTATAACATACGAAACTTTTAGAAACCAAACCATATCTTTGTCATTATTTCATCCCTAGAATTCTTGAATGCCTAGCACATAGAGTTCCATAATAATTTTTAATTTAATTGAGTTTCACTCCTCTCCTGGCAAGACCTGGTGCCACTCATTGAAGTCTTTAATTATAATGGTATGGCATCACCTATTCATTTGTTATCCACCAACTTCCCTTGTACTAAGTGCTGTGACAAATAAGCAAAGATTGCATTGGAATTAGTATTGGATGGTAGCATGCCAGAAGTATAAATCAAGCAAATGAAAGCAGAAATAAATAAAAGAATAAAGCTAAGGTTATGTCAGTAAAGACTGCTATTTACTCAAACGCAGGGCTATGCCAAATGTAGGGCAAAATAAGAGTATGTTCATCATTAATTATTGAAAAAAAAACTTAGAAGTAGGGAAGTTCAGCGATAAGGAGAATATGATGGATTTCAAGAAATTGTATATATGAAGAAGAGCTTAGCTGATAATAATAGAATAGGCAGATCAGGCTAGGAAATTTCAGGGTTGTAGAAAAATTCTGCAACCCATTGATACCTGCTGCAGCCATTTGCAGAACCACCCTTACAAGAAGCCTAGCTATTAAAAAATTACAACTTCACACCTATAGCTTAACTTATTAAAGCCTTATCAAACAGTTTCTGCAGCAGTCTACTTAGGATGTTTGTGGTTAGGACCTGACCACCACAGGAACTAGCTTAGAGATGCCCATGGAGCATGCATATTAACAGCCAAGGTTAACCTAATATAACCATAACTCACTTTTACCTTCATTATATGCTCATTAGCATACTAAATAACACACCATCCACAGCCATGACAGTTCTGACCCTGCCCATTTATGGTAATAAATTGGGTGGTATCCCATTTCCAGGAATTGCCCACTCATTTCTTAGAAAAATTCACCCCTTTAATAGAATATTCCACCTCTTCAGAACCCACAAGCCTAAGACCCCCTTGTGTGGCACTTTCTTGTGTTCACCCTCACTTTACCTGGAAGTGTGTATTATTTTGTTGGTTTCACTTTGAATAAACTTGCTAATTGTATTGCTACTTTTGACTTGCTCTGGAATTCTTTTAAGCAGACAAGGACAGAACCATGGTAATAGACACAGAATTCCAGTAACAAGTTTTTGGTGACTCTACTGGGAATCAGAAGTAAGATCCCTCCACTCTCTGACAAGTTTGGAGCCCCTGACCTCCTGATGCTGTAGTGCTCTGTCTGGTTGTGTCTAACTTATACTTGCGTATATCTAGTATTTTGTCTCTCATTTCCTCCTTGCTTGAGAAGACTTTCAAGTGGTTACTCTGTTTCACTTTTGGTCTCCTCATAAACCTCCCGAGGCACCTACATTGAAACTCCTCTCACTCAGACCCACTGCACCCTCTAACCAAGACTCTGGGGACACTTGACCCCAAGAAGTCTTCCTGGAGGCACTTAGGAGACTCTTGATCCATATTCTTGGACACTGTCCTTAAGGAAATGGAAGATTTTCTGATATCACACAACCTGCCTAGGCTGAAACAAGAAGAAATTGAGACCCTAAATAGACCAATAACAATCAAGGAAATTGACTATGTAATACAAAAACTACTACCAAAAAAAGCCCTGGACCAGATAGCTTTCTAGCAGAATTCTATAAGACATTTAAGGAGGAGCTGATACCAATCCTATTGAAAGCATTCCTAGCCGGGCTCGGTGGCTCAGCCTGTAATCCTGCGCCTTTGGGAGGCTGAGGTGAGTGGATTGCCTGAGCCTGTGTGTTCGAGAACTGCCTGGGCAGCGAGACCTCATCTCTACAATAAATCAAAAAATTAGCCAGGCATTGTAGTGCATGCATGTAGTTCTGGCTACTTGGAAGGCTGAGGCGGAAGGATCTCCTGAGCCCAGCAGGTCGAGGCTGCGGTGGCTGGGAGCGGCCACTGCACTCCAGTCTGGGCAACAGAGTGAGACTCCAACTCAAAAAAAAAGAAAAGAAAAGAAAGAAAAAGAAAAAGAAAGCATTCCAGGAGATTGAGAAAGATGAAAATCTTCCCAAATCATTTTATGAAGCTAACATCACACTGATACCCAAGCCAGGTAAAGACACAACAAAAAAAGAGAACTACATGCCAATATCTTTGATGAACATAGATGCTAAAATTCTCAACAAGATCCTAGCAAACTGGATTCAACAACACATCTCAAAAATCATCCATCATGACCAAGTAGGCTTCATCCCTGGGACGCAAGGCTGGTTCAACGTTAGCAAGACAATAAATGTGATTAAATGCATTAACAGATGTCAGAACAAAAACCACATGATTATATCATTAGATGCAGAAAAAGCTTTTGATAAAATCCAGCACCCCTTCTTGATAAAAATCCTCGAACATCTAGGCATACATGGAACATAACTCAAAATAGTAAAAGCCATCTTTGAGAAACCCACAGCTAGCATACTCCTAAATAGACAAAAATTAGAACTATTTCCCATGAAAACAGGAACAAGAAAAAATGCCCAATCTCACCCCTCCTGTTCAATATAGTATTGGAAGTCCTGCCTAGAGCAATTAGAAAAGAGAAGGTGATCAGTGGTATCCAAATAGGAAAAGAGGAAGTCAAGTTATGTCTCTTTGCAGGTGACATGATTGTGTACCTTGAAAACCCAAGAGAATCTGTCAAAAGCCTCCTTGCACTGATAAAGGACTTTGGCAAAGTCTCAGGGTATAAAAGAAATGTGCAAAAGACAATCATATTTCTTTATACCAATAATAAACAAACAGAAACCCAAATAAAAAGGACAATCCCATTCACAATAGCCACAAAAAATATGAAATGCCTTGGCATCTTCTTAACCAGAGACTTGAAAGCCCTTTATAATGAAAACTACAAAACACTGGTCAAAGAAATCAAAGATAACACAAACAAGTGGAAAAATATCTCATGCTCATGGATTGAAAGAATTGATAAAATCTTTGTGAAGATGCCAATCTTACCTAAGGCAATCTACAGATTTAATGCAATACCCATCAAATTACCAGCAACATTTTTCTCAGAACTAGAAAAAACAATACAGGAATTCATATGGAAACACAAACGACCAAGAATAGCCAGAACAATCCTCAGCAAAAAAAAAAGTAGGAGATATCACATTATCAGACTTCAAAATTTACTATAAAGCTACAATAATCAAAGCAGCTTGATATTGGTACAGGAACAGGCATATAGACCAATGGAATAGAATTTACATTCCAGAAGCAAAACCTCAATTTCTCAACCAACTCATCTTTGACAAAGCCTCCACCACCTGCCTCTGGGGGGAGGTAAACCTATTCAGCAGATGGTGCTGGGAAAACTGGCTGACCACATGCAGAAGTTTCAGACAAGACCCCTATCTATCCCCCATACACAAAAATTAACTCTAAATGGATCAGAAACCTAAATGTAAAACCTCAAACCATAAGAACCTTAGAAAATGCAGGACACACCCTTATGGAAATTGGAAATGGCATTCAATTCCTGAACAAAACCCGAAACGCAGGGGCCATAAGAGATAAGATAGACAAGTGGGACCTCATTAAACTGACAAACTTCTGCAAAGCCAAAGAAACCATCAAGAGAGCAGGGAGACAGCCCACAGACTGGGAAAAAATATTTGCTAACTCCATGTCTGACAAAGACCTAACATCTTGAATCCACAAGGAACTCAAACGTGCTGAAAAGAAAAAAAAACAAACAACCCCATTGTAAAGTGGGTAAAAGATATGAACAGATACTTCTCAAGAGAAGATATCCAAGTGGCCAACAGACACATGAAGAAATATTCAACCTCACTAATCATCAAGGAGATGCAAATTAAAACCACACTGAGATACTACCTAACTCCAGTCAGAATGGCAATTATCAATAACAAAAAATAACAGATGCTGGAGAGGATGTGGTGAAAAGGGAACACTGCTACACTGTTGGTGGGAGTGTAAACTAGTGCAACTTCTGTGGAAAGCAGTGTGGCAATTCTTAAAAGCTCTAAGTATAGACCTCCCATATGACCCTGCAATCCCCCTACTGAGAACATACCCTGAAGAACTCAAATCACTCTATAAAAAAGATACCTGTACATGTATGTTTATTGCATCATTGTTCACAACAGCAAGAACCTGAAATCAACCATGCTGTCCATCAGAAGAGCACTGGATTAAAAAAATGTGGTACATATACATGATGGAATACTACACAGCCATACAAAAGAACAAAATCATGAATTTCGCAGCAACCTGGATGGAACTAGAGTCTATAATACTGAGTGATCTCTCATAGAAACCAAGTTCTGAGTATTACATGCTCTCACTCATATAGTGGACCTTGAACATCTATCATAATACTATAAGAAAAGGATTGACAGTGGCGGGAAACTATGGGGAGGGGTCAGGAGGGAAAGGGAGGTGGGATTAACCGAGTCAATATCTGTCTGGGTACGGGGAGACACCCCTTATCGACAACAGTGCCTGAACAATGCATATTTGTATACCTAACCTTTAACTGTACCCCACAATTTTAAAATAAAAAAGATGTTTAAAAAAAAAAAAAGCTGTTCAAAGGCCCTGAGCAGTTGCTGTGATGAATTGCAAGGGATATCAAAGAGATCACACAGAAGTCAGCAGAGGTAACTATTTGACTAACACTGCTTCCAGGCGTCAGCTTAAAACAAGACACCAGTAACTGTCTTGCCCTTGCTACCTCCTCTCCCACTAGCCCTTTTGTTCCCAAATATACAAAATCAGAGAAAGAATGAGCATCTAACAAAGGACTCAGAAAATCTTTTCCCCCCAAAAGTCAACAATGGCCTCTTGTTAAAGTATTACATGATTTCTGAACACTTATGAAGAGACATCATGACTACTTTACTTAACAAACTATTTTTTTGAAAGTGTTTGAGTGTCACCATCTCCCAATTATTCACATCTTTCCCTTTATGATCCAGAAATAACCCACAGGGGTGCCTCAAACGTCTGCCTTTAACACAGCCAATCCAAAGGTGAGACACTTCCTGGAGAGGACTGGCTAGTAGATTTCACACAAATGCCTCCCTTAAAAGGATTCAGAAACTTACTTGTTTTTTTGAACACCTTTACTGTTTGGGTTGAAACCCTCCACGCAAAAACTGAGAAAGCAATAGAATTAACAAAATTTCTTTGCAGATAAATAATTCTCAGGTTTGGTCTTCCCCAAATGTTACAGAAAAACAAGGGACTCCCCTTTGTGTCCAAAGTCACACAAGAGATGTCAAGCACTCTGGGCATCACCTATCAACTTCACTCTACTTGGAGACACCAATCCTCAGGAAATATAGGAAAAGCTAATCAAACCCTTAACAAAACTTTGTCAAGAAACTATAAGCTCCTGGGTCCAGGCATTATCTATTGGCTTGCTTCATGTCAGAATGGTCCCCCAAACTGAGCTACATCTTAGTCCTTTAAAATATGAGGGGGGCCCCCAAAATGGCATTTATGTATAAAAAAAAAACTGTGTATTTATTCTTACATGTTGAAACTTCGGTCGCCTTCAAACTACTCACCATTTGATACAATACACCTATCGAGATGCTTTTTCCACTACTCAAAACAGTTTTTGAACTCATTAATGTTGATGTCTTTAGCACTTCCACTGTTTTTTTTGTGTCACTTCTTCCACATGGGTAAAATGTCTCCCTTTGCAGATTTTTTTCACTCAAAAGTCACTCAAAGTGAGATCAAGTGAATAGGGAGGGTGGGGCAAGAGGGTTATGCCAACTTTTGATCAAAAACTGCTGAAACTCAGCAGTGTCAGAAGGTGCTTGGTGATGGGGAAGAACCCATCACCTGTTTGCCACGAGTCAAGTTGTTTCTTCCATAAATCTGGATGTAACCTTCTTAAAACTTCCAAGTAAAAACTTTGGTTGACCTTTTGGATAGGAGGAACTAATTCTGAGTGTACTTTCAAGGGGCCCTCCCTCCAAAAGATAATTCTGTTTTGGGGGGAGTTCTTCCTTATAAGGAAAGCCATTTGTAACTAATAACCTTATTATAGATCTTAAACTCCAAAGTAGTTTAGTATATATCATAAATTAGGTTAAAGTCCAGGAAGTTTTAAGAAATATGGTAATCAAATCATCTCCAAACCTTCCAGTGCTCCACCCTCTCCAAAGGTGCGACTTGGAGAACAAGTCCTCTTTAAGACCTAGAAGGAGAAAAGTCCCCAGAATCAGTTACTTCCAAATGAGTGAGGACCTACAGGGTACTTCTTATTGCCCCCATAGCTAAACTCAAAGGGACAAACACTTGGATACACATATCCAGAATAAAATCATTTTCTGAGTCTTCACAGGACCTCAAATAACAAACAAACAAAAACAAACCTTCTCAGGATCATAGCCCGCAGTCACAGACCAGGAACACACTTGTGAACCTATGAAAGACCTGAAACTTCTCTTCAAAAAGAAACCTCCTGAGACCATCAAAGGGAATTAAGTTTTAACTCAACACTGGACTTCTGTATTTACTTGGGTTTTTTAAAAAAATATATTATTATTTTAAAGATGTGGGGTAAATTCAGGATTAGGTAGATAAGTGGTCATCATATAGGTAAAGTTTGGACCTCCCTTTGGTCCCCACTTTTCCTGGTTGAGAACAGGTACCTTTACTGATGTTATATGCCCCACCCACTTCCACTTCTGGTAGTTTCTGGCTACTGCCAATCCCTTTCTTATAATATTATGGTAAATGAGCCAGGCTCGGTGGCTCAGCCTGTAATCCCGCGCCTTTGGGAGGCTGAGGTGAGTGGATTGCCTGAGCCCGCGGGTTCGAGACCCGCCTGGGCAACGAGACCTCATCTCTACAATAAATCAAAAAATCAACCGGGCGTGGTAGCGCATGCCTGTAATTCCAGCTACTAGGAAGGCTGAGGTGGAAGGATCGCCGGAGCCCAGCAGGCGAGGCTGCGGTGGCCAGGAGCGGCCACTGCACTCCAGTCTGGGCAACCGAGTGAGACTCCAACTCAAAAAAAAAATATTATGGTAAAAAATATTTTGGGTCTGCTTATGAATGAGAATATGTGGTATTCAGTTCTTTGCTTCTGTGATAAATCACGGAGTATTATAAACTCTAAATCCATCCAAGTGATAAATCACTGAGTATTATAAACTCTAAATCCATCCAAGTTGCTAAGTCCATAATTTTGTTTTTCTTTACGGCTGTGTGTTTCCATCATGTATTTATACCACATTTAAAAAAATCCAGTCCACTTTTAATGGGCAGCAAGGTTGGTTCAATGTTTTTGCTATTTTTAAAAGTGCTGCAATAGACATGCATGTGCAGATATCTTTTTGGTAAAGTGGTTTAAGTTCCTTCAGGTATGTTTCCAGAAGGCAGATTGCTGTGTCTTATGGAAGGTCAATTTCTAGTTCTTTTAGGAATCACCACACTGTTTTCCCTAGAGACTGAACTAGTTTGCATTCCAGCCAGCAGTGTAAAGAGTTCTCTTTTCTCCACATCTGCTGTTTTTGTTTTATTAATGATGGTCATTCTTTCTGGAATTAGGTGGTCTCTCACTATGATTTTGATTTGCATTTCTCTGATGATTAGTGAAGCTGAGCATTTTTTCACGTGTCTGCTGGTTGCTTGTATGTCTTCTTTTCAGAAGTGTCTATTCATGTCTTTTGCTCATTTTTTAATGCGGCTGTTTGTTTTATTCCTTTTGGCACGTTTGAGTTCCTTGCAGATCCTGGATGTTAGGCCTTTGTCAGATATGTGGCATTTCCCCTGAAAACCAGAATAAGACAAGGTTGCCCACTCTCACCCCTCCTGTTCAACATAGTGTTAGAAGTCTTAGCTAGAGCAATCAGACAAGAGAAGAAAATCAGGGGTATCCAAATAAGAAAAGAAGTCAAGTTTCCCTCTTTTCTGATGATATGATACTATACCTCGAAAATCCAAGAGAATCTGTCAAAAACCTCCTTGCACTGATAAAGAACTTTGACAAAATCTCAGGGTTTTTCTGTTTGAAAAATATTAAAGCTTACCTACAATCCTCCAGGAACACACATAAATAACTGCCTTGCCACAAAAGAATAAAACCAAAATTTCATTTTCCTTTTTATGCTTAATAATGATAATAGCTAAATGTAAATGGGCTGCTTCTGTCTCTGAAAGGACAATGTTTCTCCTAAAACAAATAAACAAACAAAAAACTTGCTTTGGCCCACATGGATTTGAGCAAATAAATATCAAAATTCTTATGCCTTATATTTGCTTAATAAGGTTAAAATTTCTCAGTCCCTGGGAGACCAAAATAACAATTCTTATCTCCAACTCCTCCCACTGCTTGGAGGACTCCTAGTAGGTTCTTAATTGTCAGACCTTGTCTTTTTAACCTTTTAAATTCATGTCTTCTGGGATCCAAAAGTTTTAGTTCCACATAAAATTACAACAGGGATTCCATCCTGTTCTTCCAGAAGAATCAGCTACCATCAACCTATTTGATCGAGCAGCTACAAAATTCCACACCTACATATCCTAAGAATAGCAAGAAGATTTGCACCCTATAGGTAAGGCTCATGCCCACACTCAGTTTGAAGCAGTTACAGAAGAGATATCTCCATCCCTCAGCTTCCCTAAAATAATTTAGAGTCCAAACATCTTTAAGGAAGAAGTGATAAAATAAAGGCATGTTAAACCAGGGAATTTTAAGGCTATGGGAACATTTTATAGCCCATTGGCACCTTCTGCAGCCATTGCAGAACCATACTTCCAAGCAGCCTAGTCATTGAAAAACTACAGTTTCATATCTACAGCTTAAACCCTTATGCCATAAAACTCTTATTAAACAATGCCTGCAGCAGTCTATTCAAAATGTTTGTTTTCCTGACCTAATCACCAGTGCAGGAACTAGCTTAGAGACACTTGATAGCATGCACATCAATAGCCAAGGTTAACCTAAGATAACTGTGACCTACTTTTATCTTCCTTATGTGCTCATTAGCATGCAAAATTAACACAACCCCCAGTATCAAGACAGTTCCAACCCTGCCCATTCATAGTAATAAATTGGATATCACCCCAATTCTAGGAGTTGTCCACCCCGTAGAAAAATTCACTCCTTAAATAGAATATTCTACTCCTTTATTATTGTAGCTCACAAAATCCACAAGCCAAAGACCCCCTGCATGATGCTTGCTTGTGTCTACCTGAACTTCACCCAGAAGTGTGTACTATTCTGTTGCTTCTGCTTTTAGTAAACTTGCTAACTCCCTTTCTGCTTTTGACTTCTTTGAAACTCTTTTCAGTGGCAAAGTCAAGGTCCTGGCATAGAACACCACTAACAGGCACAGAATACCAGTAAAATAAATGCCTCCCTTTTCTGTGATTCTCACTATTTATTCATGGAACTGGGTTTGTTTCATTATTGAATATTTAAATCTGACACATGAAATGTGGAAATATAATAGATGTTCAAATAGTTGCTTAACTGATATCACTTTTCAGTACAGCAGAAAGTAAAATAATTTGAAGGTTAACAACAACAACAAAAAATCTTACTCCCAAAACAACACCTGAAGAAAGAAGAGTGACTTAGAAACTTAGTTCCCATCTGAAATGTAAGACAAAAAAAGATTTAAATAGAGATTGAATAGCATAATATCCCATTTTATGCAGCAAACATTTCCATTTCCCTTTATTTGTCCAAGGAATTTTTATTTTTTCCTTATTTGTTTTTAACCTCATGGTTTCTTTTTTTTTAACAGCTTTATAGAAGTACAATTTTTAAATGTATATATTTAGGGTTTATAGCTTGATTTTTTTTATACATTTACATTTTGAGATGATCACAACTCAAGTTGATTGACATATGCATCAACCCTCATAGTTATCATTTTCTTCCTGTTTTGTGGTGAGAACACTTAATACCTTCTTTCTCAGCAAATTAAAAATTTCAAATATATAGTATTATTCTTTATAGTCATAATGCTGACATTATGTCTCTAGAATCTATTCATCTTACATAATTGAAAGTTGGTACCCTTTGACAAACGTCTTTTACTCTCCAGCTAATGGCAACGATGTTCTACTCTCTGCTTCTATGAGGTAGAACTTTTCTTATTCTGTGAATATCTGAGACTGACTAATATTCCACTGTGTATGTGTATATATGTTCATTACTTTTTTTAATTCTACATCTCTCCTATTTCTCACAGTGTTTGTATATTCTGCTTAATACCTTTCCAAGAATCAATGACATTACTACATCAATATTCACCATGATCACAGAGTAAATCATCCTCACTCTTGATCTTCTATTTCTCATAGTAGGATCTCTGCCAGCATTAGACTTACTCTTGATTTCGTGAAACCACTTCTTTCTGTCCACTCCCTTCACTCTCACACCTCATATGCCACAAATTACTTCTATGGGAAGCAGAATGTATGAGGATACTTCAAAAAGTTCACAAAAAAAAATATGATTAAAAAAAAAAAAACTATGCATGGATTTCAAAAATTGTGTACCAAAATAAACTCACACTAAATTGTTATAGCATGTTGGAACAGGATCTAGTTTGGAATACTAAGATGGACAAGATACCAGTTTGAGAAGAGTCCCCATTAAAGAAATATGAATTCTATAAAGAAAATTAAAGCAAGAACAAACATCATATTTATGATGAAATTGGATGGATTAATAGTGAAATTATTGATACTTTACAAAAAGTTTATAGGAACAATGACTTTCCAAAGTCAGCAGTTTGCAAATGGATAATTCATCTATAAAGGGACAAGACAATGTTGACGATGAAGCCTGAAGCGGCAGACTAGCCACATCAATTTGTGAGGAAAGAATTCATCTTGCTCATGCCCTAATTGAATAGGACCAATGATTAACAGCAGTAACTATAGTCAGCACTATAAACATCTCAATTAGTTCAGCTTACACAAGACTGACTGAAAAATTAAAGTTGAGCAAACTTTCCACTCGATGGGTGCCAAAAACTTGTGACCAGATCAGCTGCAGATGAAAGAAGAGCTTTCAATGGAAATTTTAAATGAGTAGAATCAAGTTCCTGAAACATTTCTTGGAAGAATTATAGCAAGAGGTGAAACACGGCTTTACCAGTACAATCCTGAAGACAGAGCACCATCAAAGCAATGGCTACCAAAAGGTGGAAGCAGTTCAGTCAACACAAAACTGGATTGTTCAAGAGCAAAGCCTATGGCAACAGATTTTTGGGAAGCTCAAAGCATTTTGTTTGTTGTCGTTATGGAGGTCCAGAGAACAATAACATCTGACTATTATGGGAGTGTTTTCAGAAAGTTAGCTGAAGGTTTTTTACAAAAAGATCCAGAAAAGCCTCACTAGAGAGTCCTTCTCCCCCACAGCAATGCTCCTGCTCATTCCTCTCATTAAAAAAGGTAGTTTTTGCAATAACTGAGATAAAAATTCATTAGATATCCACCTTATGGCCCTGATTTGACTCCTTTTGACTTCTTTTTGTTACCCAGTCTTACAAAAATCTATAAAGGGCATCAATTTTTATTTGGTTAAGAAATTTTTTAAAAAACTGAACTGACATAGTTAGATTCCAAGGATCTTCTATTCTCTTGTGTGTGTGTGTGTGTGTGTGTGTGTGTGTGTGTGTGTGTTGGAGTCTCACTCTGTAGCCCAGACTGGAGTGCAGTGGCTGCTCCCGGCCACCGCAGCCTCGACCTGCTAGGCTCCAGCGATCCTTCCGCCTCAGCCTTCCAAGTAGCCGGAATTACAGGCATGCGCTATCACACCCGGCTGGTTTTTTGATTTTATTGTAGAGATGAGGTCTCTCTGCCCAGGCGGGTCTCGAACCCGTGGGCTCAGGCAATCCACTCACCTCAGCCTCACAAAGGCGCGGGATTACAGGTTGAGCCACCGAGCTCAGCTGGATCTTCTATTCTTTAGTGTTGAACTAAACGGCTGGTATCATCACTTATAAAAATGTCTTGACCTTGATGGAGCCTATGTTGAGAAATAAAGTTTATATTTTAATTTTTATCTTTTAATTCCATATTTCCATGAATTTTAAGAAGTTCCCTCATATTATTGTGATAGGGCATTAGGGGCATCCAAAATGAAGATGCCTGATCTCTCTCCTTCATGTTTTTAAGGATGAAATTACACAGATATCTTGTACTTTTGAAAGTAGTCCTTGTCGTGCTTGATGGTAATGTTCCTGTCTATTGTTGTTGATGATGCTGTGAATTATCTACCTGATTCTGGATTTCGATATAAGAAAACTATTTTGCCCATCCTAAGACTCTACAGTCTCCAATGTCAACTTTCTAAATTAATCAAATCAATATTATATTGTCCATTTACTCACACTTTGATGTACTTCTTAGTGGTTCAGAATATAGCTAGGAAAGGGACATGATTTATGTTGTTAGATTAACATTTTGGGTTATTACAAAAGTCTACAGTGTCAAAATTACTTAATATTTTCTAATTTATGAATCTTTATTTCACTTTTCTTGAGCCAGTCATGGACATGGCCCTAGGATTATTAATTAATTTTCTTAGCACATATATTATAGGCTCACTTTTGCTCCAAGTGCATTACACACATTAACTCACATAAATCCTATAAGGTTGATACCATCATTTCTATTCTTTTTTTACAAATGAAGAAACTGAGGAACAGAGATCACATATAATTTTTTCAAGCCCACACTGTTCATATGTGATATTCTGGAAATAAAAGTTAGACAGCCTGTTGCAAAGGGTTGAGCACTTCATTAACCACTCCCAAGACTCTGTGCTTCAGAGTCGAGTGTTTCAATTCTAGCATTTTGCTTTGAAGCCTGAGGTCTATTATCTGTCACTTCCTCTTGTTACTGATAATTCTGTTGGTTTTCTGATCGCAAGAGACATTTTATCCCTTTGCTCATATCTATTCGCCAAGGATATTAGTCCCAATTAAAGAGGATATTACCTCCAAAGCAAGACTGGGAAATTGACCTCTTTGTTATTTCTTCACAACCGTAGTTTTCAATCTCTGCTATAAGGATCACTACACATAAAATACCAAAAAGAAAAAAAAAATGACTAATGCCTGCCACGGGAATTTAAATCTGTTCTGTCCATGGGGAATGCATTTATTTCATGTGAAGAGAGAGAAGGCATTGTGCAGGCAGACCTACATGTAGAAAGGCAGATGTGATGAGATTATTCCATGAGTTAGCTCAGAGTTGTAGCCTTATGGAAAAACACAAATGTGCTCTATGGTGATTTGGTTAAAACCAACGTGTTGTTCACCGAGCAGTATTTACTTCTCTAAAAATGCTTAGAGATAGAGCACCATGGTATGGATACCCTTAAACCCTTGTAGAAAAAAAAAGTCACTTTAGAAGTATCTAAATGTTGTTTAATTTTGACTTGTCATCAGTCAATGGACTATATAATTTACCATGCAAATTAGGACACTGTTGAGAATAAGAGGAATTAGTATTAATAATTACACCAGGACAATAGTAGGCCTGGTGCTGATCCTGGCAAACCAGATGGTTACTATTAATTTATGATTCCTATTAATTTAAGACTTTGAATTTTTGTTTATTTCTAAAGTTTGTTTTTTCTTTGAATTTAATACTTGATAATTGAACTAGAGGTTAAGTAAGCACTTATCCTTCAGTGGTTGATTTTTGTGAAACATGATATATCTTCAGTTAATGCTTTTGAATCTTTATTTCTAGATGGCGTTCCTTGTTTATTTATTTATTTATTTTTTAGTTCTGTATGTATGGTGTTTAAGCTTAATACTATATAGATGCTTACTTTTGTATTAAGCATTTGCTCACTCTAATTTTACTTAGCTCACTTTCCCTTTCTCACTTGTTTATTGTCTAATTTATCTTTTAACTTTGCTCTTATGTCTTTTTTAAACAAGTCTCTTGTACTAAAGTATAACAGACACAAAACGTTATGTAAATTATAAATGTTTACATAAATGTATTTTTCATAGTAAACACACCCACAAAATCACCAGGAAGATGAGAAAATAGACTCTTGCCAATACCCTGGACTCCCCCCGGATACCTCCTCCTAGAATGTAACACCTCAAAAAATTACCTTTATCTAACTTCTGCCAACATAGATTAGCTTTATTGGTTTGTGAGCTGAATATGAGTATAATATTACTATGCGTATACTTTTTGTTGAACTTTCAATCAACGTTATGTTTGTATGATTCACTCATACTGATGCATCATTTGTTTTTCCCACTGGAAAACTGTTGATAGAGATTTAGGATATTTTCAGTTTTTACTACACATTTTTCTGTTTTTTCAAGTATAGACTTGGCAATTCTATTTATGTATTTGGTTATTTCAGAATAACTTTTCTAAAATTTCATTTTAATCTAGATTCAGGGAGTACAAGTGCATGTTTGTTACATGGACATATTGCATATTGCATATTGGTGGGGATTGGGCCTCAGGTGGCTCATAACATTATACCCAATAAGTAACTTCTGAATCCTAACCCCTTGCCCACTACCCAACTTTGTAGTGTTCCCAGTGTCTATTATTTTCATCTCTGTGGCCATTTAATTCCTGCATGTAAGTGGGAGCACACAGTGTTTGATTTTCTGTTTCTGAGTTGGCTCACTAAAAATACTTAAAATAATCATCTCCAGCTCCATCCATGATGTTGCAAAGAACATGATTTTGAAGTAAGTAAAATTTTATTCTAATATCATTAAAGAAGAAAGTTGACAATAAAATATGTTTTTGTGTATTATATATCTCAATGGAATATGTAACATAGGATGCCATTTATCTAAATTCAAAATTAGCAAAACTAGTCTTTCCTACTAGACATTACTTTGATATGTCCAAAACAAAGAGGGAGAGCTGGGCTGCCAGTAATTATCTGTGGCTATGAGTGCTGATGACAGAAAGCATACAGTTTGTTAAAAGTCATTATGACGTGTGTTTCAGTTGTGAACACATATTTTGTTTATTTTCTAGCCCACTCCCATATAATTTGATTTGTTGATTCAGGAAACTTTTTTTTTTTTTGCTGTAATAAAAACAACTTTAATAGTATTTTTAACCAAATAAAACAATCTTACTAAAATGAACATCAAAGATAAAAATTACCAGAATTGGACTACTTTCAATCATGATGCATGAGAAAATGAACAGTGTCTGACTTATAAACACATTTTTTTTTTTTAGTGATATACTTGTAAGCACATTCTGAGTTGCTGAAAGTAACACAGAGAGAATTACAGAAATGAATATAGTTAAAGCATTTATCAAGTTGCTAATAAAACCATTGGTGCAGAACACAATTTGTAATAGGATTTAAAGATAGCAATTTATATGCATTAATTGCTTATCAATATAAATAATTTATAAGTAAAATACTATTAGCTGGTTATATATTTTAGTCTTTGATTCTCTTAGAAAGTATAATTTTATGTAAGTTTGCTCCTTAGAGTTTGCACTGCCTATGTCCAGCGGCCTCTCACAATAGTTGATTTACTCTTTATGTCAAAGTAGTGCACTGGTATTTTTATATCTCAATCTCTTAAATGTGTATAAATGTATATAAAAATGCATCTGTTATGAACTGCTGCTTGTGTCCCCCAAAATTTGTGTGTTCAAGCCTTAAAACTCAGTTTGATGGCTTTAGGAGGTAGAGGCTTTGGGAGGCAATTAGGTTTAGATGAGGCCTTGAGGATAGGGTTGCCATGATTGGATTAGTGTCCTTAAAGAAGAAGAGAAGCCAAGGATTCTTCTCTTTCTGGGAGCACACAGAAGAAGCAATAGGAACATACTCTGCCAAGAAGGCCATCTGCAAGCTAGGAAGAGAGACTTCATTAGAGACTGAGCCTGCAGGCACTTAGATCACGGACTTCCCAGACTCCAGAACTGTGAGAAAAAAAATATCTGTTGTTTATGTCACTTGATCTTTGTTATTTTATTACAGCAGCTGAAGCTGACTAAGACAGAATCTTCTTTCTTTTAGAAACCAAAAACAAATAGCCTGAGCAATGAGATATGTTTTTAAATGTCAAAACAAAAGAATTGATAAGGATTATTTTATTTTCACTGAAATCTAACTCCTTTGATTAGTTATTGCTTGAGCTCTATAATAAAATAATGTATATCTTATCAGGGGGATTTTTTTCAAGTATGTGTTCAACAGATATCTAGAAACAAAAACAATATAAACTACTCAAGTCATAAAAATATTCAAAGTATCACAGGGTATTATAAATACTTGCATTTTCTGTTTCAATTCAGAAATGCAGAGAGCTAGAGAGAGTGTTGCTTCCATTCACACAAAAAGAAAAAAAGTCGAACAACCTGAAAATTAGGAATCTTTCTTAAGTTATAAGAAAATTAAGAATGTAAGCCAACCAATCTGAAATCTGAGGAGAGACAGGTACTTACATGGATCTAAAGGACCCAACCATTTGATGCCAGCAAGATTAAGCTGGCATTATTATACACAGTGAAAAGTGAAAGTACAGGGCCCCTCAGTTCCCTCTATAAAAAAAAGATGCCTGCACACATATGTTTATCACAGCATTGTTCACAATAGCAAGAACATGGAACCAGCCCTGCTGCCCATCAAAAGAGGACTGGATAAAAAAAAAAAAATGCGGTACACATATACAATGGTATATTATGCAGCCTTAAAGAAGAACAAAATCATGAGCTTCGTAGCAACGTGGATGGTATTAGAGTTTATAATACTGAGTGATCTCTCACAAAAACAAAGAGCTGAGTATCACATGTTCTCACTCATAAGTGAACCTTGAACAACTACCATATTACTGTAGGAAAGGGATTGGAAGTAGTGGGAAACTGCGGGGATGGGGGTGGGGTGGGGTAACTGCGATTGACAATAGTTGATATTCGCCTGGGGAAGGGGGTGCACATCTCAACAATAAGGGTACCTGCACAATGAACATTTGTATACCTAACTTTGAATAGTACCCCACAATTTCAAAATCAAAATTAAAAGAGAGAAAAAAAAGAATTTCAAGACAACAACTGCAGATAGTTAAATTTAGCATAGACCATTCTAAACATGGAACTCTACTAACTACACATATTCCACACTCATGAAGCCAGCTCAGCTGCACATGTCCACTTAGTCAATGAGAAGACAAAACTAAAACTTATGGGCGAATTGCTGAATGTTGGATGTAGACTTGCTTAAATGTTCGAAACTCCTGGAGTTTTAAGATACAGGTAGACCTCGTGTTCTTGCGGGGTCTTCTCTTGCAGGTAAGGTGGAGAAGAATCTTGAGAAAGATTTTTCTTATGGTGCTGTAAAAAGAGGAAAACAACAGGCACTTCTGATAATCCAGCCTAAAATAGTTATTCTGTCTCTCTCTCTTTTTTTTTTTTTTTAGTTTTTATTATTCTGTCTCTCCACAGAACAAAATACTCAATCTTCAGAGGCAAGAGCAACACAAACATTCTTGTAAGGGCAATATTAGAAAATCATCACACTGAGGATAAAAAACCAAAACCAAAATTGCTAATGCAGAATTATATATCAGCAAGAGTACCATTTAAACTGAGTGAGAGATAATGACTTTCTCAGACAAGCACAAAGATACAGAAATTCATTTCTAAAAGATCTACTTTACAAGCATTTTCTCCAAACAAGTGACATCCTACCAGTCAGAAATGTGAATCAGCACAAGCCAAGAGTATTTAAAATGCAAAAGTAACAAACAAAATAAAATTTATTATTTCCCATTTAATTTTTTTGAACTTTAGTTGTCTCAAGGAAGAAAAAACAAATGTTTATAGCATATGTCATAGTAAACTATAGGACAAGAATAGCACAAAACATGGAAGGGAAGGATTGAAAATATACTCTTATAAAGTCCTTATTCTATAAGTAAAGTGGTATTATATTATTTGAATGTGAGTCAAAATAATGAATGATATATAGTAAACCACTGAAAAATCTCTAATTTTTTTTCTTTTAAGCATATTTTCTTTTCTTGTTTTCTTTTTTCTTTAAAAAATGTGGGGTGCAGCCAGGCTCAGTGGCTCAGCCTGTAATCCCGCGCCTTTGGGAGGCTGAGGTGAGTGGATGACCTGAGCCCGCGGGTTCGAGACCCACCTGGGCAGTGAGACCTCATCTCTACAATAAATCAAAAAAGCAGCGAGGTGTGGTAGCGCATGCCTGTAATTCCAGCTACTCGGAAGGCTGAGGCGGAAGGATCGCCGGAGCCCAGCAGGTCGAGGCTGCGGTGGCCGGGAGTGGCCACGGCACTCCAGTCTGGGTGACAGAGTGAGACTCCAACTCAAAAAATAAAAATAAAAAATAAATAAAAAATAAAAATGTGGGGTGCCAACCAGTATTGGGTATCTAAATGGTTTACATACAGGTGCAGCTTTGGCCTCCCGTTATAAAAATGTTTTAAAATGATACACATAATAGGCAATAGTAGAGATAAAATGGAATCATAAGAACTATTCAGTTAACTCTAAAGAAGTTTAAAAAAAGCGTTCAAAAGGAGCAAACAGAAGACAGCTAGAAAATCACAAATGTTATGCCAAACATGTCAATAATCACATTAAATATAAATTATCTCAAGACACATTTTATAAGACAGTGGTTTTCAGCTGTATGAATTGTAAAGACAAATTATATTTACATCTCCAAGAAACTCACATTAAAAATAAGACAGATAAAAATAAAGATAGATAATGTTATAAGGATAGAAAAAGATACTTTGTGACTAAAAGAAAATTGGAGAAGCTTTAAAATTTGAAACAAATTAGACTTCAGAACAAGTAATATTTTGAAGGATACAAGTAATGTTTAATAATAGAAGGGCCATTTTTAAAAAGACATAAAGCATTGCATATGTATATATCTAAGACCATAACTTTCAAAATGTAGAAGACAAAAACTTATATATCTGAAAGGAAAACTAGATAAATAAATATAATCAGAAATTTCAACATTCTTCTTTCAATATTTGATAGAATAGATCAGCAGAATAAAAGCTAAGAATGTCAAATATTACAAAAACGTTAGAATGTAATTTTACAGTTTCTCACAATGTCAAAAATACACCTATCCATGATATAGCAACCTCACTTGTAGGTATTTACCCACTGAAAATAAGCCCAATTTGAATTAGGAACTAAAAACAAAACAAACACAACCTGTACCTCCTTACTTGTTAAAATGTCAATTCTCCCCAAATTGATTTAGATTAAATACTACCGTATTAAAAACCTTAAGCAAGTATTAAAAAATATATATGCTGGTTATAAACCGTATATGCAAAGACAAAGGAACTAGAATATCCAAAACATTTCCCCAAAAGAACAAAGTTGGTTGACTCACATTACCTGATATTAAGAATTATTACAAAAACTGCAATGATAAAGATAATGTGTTATTGAAGACAGTAGATCCTTTTACAGAAGAGAAAAACCACTAATAGACTTCCAGCAGGTAGTCAACTAAATAAATAAAGCAGTTACTTGCAGAAAAGATAGTCTTTACAACAAATGGTATTATAGCAATTGGAAGTCCGTGTGCAAATATATTATATATAATGATAAATTAAATTAAAATAATATAGAAGCACACATTTGATTTTACTCAATAAAATTTTACTCAAAATATTTAGATATAAATATGAAATTTGTAAAAATAAAACTTTCAGAACAAAAACATATACAAACATTTTTTGTGACCTTGATTATATTTTAAATCCATCAATTGCGTAATTCATAAAAAATTATGAATTTTTGAATTAAAATGAATGTTTGCTTCATGAAAGACACTTTTCATAAAATGAAAAAACAAGGAACACAATGAGAGAAACATATGCAAATAACTTACCTGAAAAATAACTTATACTCAGAATTTATAAAGTACCCTACATTTGATAGGTCAAAAAAACCAAAAATTTATTTTGAACAGATCATTCACTAAAGAAAAGACACTGATACTATATAAGCACATACCATTATGCACAAAATTATTAAACACTAGGTAAAGGGAAATTAAAGCCACAATGAGATATCAGTAGACATCTATTTTAAAAGCTGGCAGTATTATAAAGTAACTGGAACACATAGATTTCTGGTAAGAATGTCAAATACTACAGAAACGTTAGAATGCAATGTTGCAGTTTCTCACAAAGTCAAAAATACACCTATCCATGACCTAGGAACCTCACTTGTAGGTATTTACCCAAATTTACTGAAGATTTATTTTCCCACAAATGTTTATTGCAACTTTACTTATAATCGCTAAAAATAGGACATTATACAGATTTTTTTTAAACAAGTGAATGGATTTAAAAAAAAAAACTACAATGCATCCATATAATGAAACACTGCCTAGTAATGAAAAGTGTGAGCTATTCACTCACACAGTATGGAAAAATCTTACATACATATTGCTAAGTGAATGAAGTCACATTCAAAATGTGACTTACTGTTATAGTTTCATTGATATAAGCTTCTAGAAAAGGAAAACTTAAATAAATTCCAACACACACACACACACACAAAGAGAGAGAGAGAGAGAGAGAGAGAGAGAGAGAGAGAGAGAAAGA
>NW_007247399.1:401994-441683 GCF_000164805.1 Carlito syrichta
TGGTTGTCAATTTTTTTGATACTTTAAATGTTCTCCCACTGCCTTCTGGGCTTTCTAGATTTCTGATGGGAAATCAGTTTATAATCTTTACTATGGATCCCCTCCCTTGTGATGAGTTACTTCTCACTATTTTCGTGATTCTCTTTTTTTCTTGACCTTTATCTTTTGCTTATAATGTGCCTTGGTGTGGATCTCTTTGTGTTTAGTTTATTTGGAGGTCACTGAGATTCTTGGATTTGTAGATTCATATCATTCATCATATTTGGGTAGTTTTTGGTCACTGTCTCTTTAAATAATCTTTCTGCTCCTTCATTCTGCTTTCTATGTATTGGACTCTCTTAATGCATATATTGATACACTTGATGATGTCCACAGTCCCCTAGGCTGTAAGATTACTCTTCTTCATTGTTTTTTCTTTCTGTTTCTGATACTCAAGAATTTCAATTATCATAAATTTAAGTTCATAGATTGCTTGAAATGGATGCTCGAAATAAATTCCAACACACACACACACACACACACACACACACAGAGAGAGAGAGAGAGAGAGAGAGAGAGAGAGAGAGAGAGAGAAAGACAAAACTGTAGGTCATAAAACAGATCACAATAGTGCCAGCAATTGGGGGTAAAGGAAGAAGCTGACAACAAAGGGAACATTTTTAGGATGATGAAACTTCTGTGGTGGTAGATACATGATTCTGTCTTCTTGTTAACACCGATAGAACTCAACAACATTGGGAGTGAATTTTACTATATGCAAATTTTCAAAAAATCAAGCAGAAGATTACAAACAGTACTTAATTTTTAAAGAAGCTTTTTGATATTCAATATATATTCTATATTTAGGAATTCCTCGTGAAAAATTAAAGAGATCATGTACATTTTTTTCTATGTCAAAAAATGAAGTGTTCTCAAAACATACCTTCATCTTGAACTGAGGAAAGAAGTTTGAAATGTTAATTTCAAAACTTAAAAGTAAATCATTTTTTGGACTTTAAAAATAACATGATAGGCTATGTCATAGGTATATCATTTGTGGCATCATTAGCTGGCTTATTTTCAAACTGAAAAGATGGCTAATATTTCCAAACATACCCATTTATTTACTTTGTTTTATTTTTAACTGCCTTTTTCTACTGTGATTCTAACCTCCTTTGAGTTGTTTGGCCATACTATAGAATTGTTCAGCTTATTAGAGTAAGAATTAGTGCTGATATATTTTCAAATTTCCTCTTTAATGTAATCTATAAGGAACTACAGCACTGTTGATCACCTCTTATACTCTTTTGTCTTCCACAATCTAGAGTTTTCCATATTCTTGATCTCCTAATGATCATCTGTCTATATTTTATTTTGAAATCTTATGGACGCTGTGTGCTTAATTTCTCCAAGCCCATACTTTTCTCTCTGAAGTACATTTTTATTCTTAATACTAGTGTACCATGCATAATTGTGCAATAAATTTTGTTTTTCCCCTCTTGTTGTACTCATATACCATCTATAAAATATCTATATTTCTTTTCCTGTAAAGGTTGTTCTTTACATCTTTGCTGATGCTTTGGAATCAGGCTTGTGTGTTGTCTTATTTGGATTGTTATAGTCTTCTCTAAAGTGTTCTCTTCTTTCCAGAGTCACTAGAATGGCATTCTAAGCTTGTATATAAGGACCCCCGAAAGTGATCTCTGTCCCAATAATCTCATCTCTTGCCATCCCACCATCTCCCTGCTTAAAAATCTCACATTTTAAACTTATGTAATATTAAACTACTTGTTCAATGTCTATCATAATCCATTTGTTCACCTTACTGTAACAATATTAAGTATTCATTATTTTTCTCCTTTTGCATTTGCACCTTTCTTTATCTGGAATACTATCTCCCATTTCTCTGTTCAAATGATCCTTTCTAAGTAATGCCTTTCCTGTCAATGTTATCTCAAAGAAATTCCTGTTATCCATCTCTTTTATTTTATTTTATATCATTCTATTTGTATTTTCCCTGAAATTAAAGCAAATGTAGCTTTTGTCAATTTATTTAATTATTATTTTTCTTTTTCACTACTGTATATATTATTTGAAATCAGGATTCAATTTTTTAAATTAGAGATACAAGGTCTTACTCTATCACCCATGCTGGGGTGCTGTGACATGATAATAGCTTACTGCAGTCTCAAACTCTTGGACTCTGAAGTTAGGAGTCTTATACATCTTCATAAACAATCTATGACCAAAATCCAGAATAGTATGTGGCATATAGTAGGCATGGACAAATATTTGGAGAAAGAAAAAGAGGGAGAGACAAAGAGAGGAAGGGAGGAAAAGAGAAAAGACTGGACTTCTCTAGTATCTTTATCATCTTGGTTCAATTTTCTACTATGACACTGGACTGCTACTAATAAGCTCTAAAACATTGTTTTCCAACTAGACTTGAAAATACATAAACACTTTATAGGCATAAGTTTCTGCTTCTGTGGAAAATATTTCACTAAATGTCCCCTTTATTAGTTTATTTCTCCCTTGTTCTTTAATTATAGAGGAATAGTTAGAATAAAGGATAACTAGAGGATAAAGCATTTGGGTCTTCTACATTTTTGACCACTTATTTTAAACTTAACTTGTATATGTTTGTGAGGTTTGGGGGGACAGAAGGAGTGCATTAAACACTGGAAATTATAGAAGTATATATTTGTTTTTGTTCTACCCCTGATGTTCGCATTTTAAGTCCCATTCCTGTCCTGAGTGAATTAAGATTGCCTTTTCCTTATTTAAGAAAAATAATGGAAAGACTTAACTCTCACATAGAATTACTAATGGAAGACTTTGAATCACTAGCCTAACTAAACAAATCTGTACTTTAAGCACCACTCGTATCTTGAATTTTATAATCATCTAATTGTACTCATTCTTCTCAGTCTTCTGATAATCTATCTTGAGTTATTTACTCATCATCATTATGTTAGTTAACAGGACTTAAGAAATGTCATGAAAGCCATAATATTTTCCAATAAATAAAGTCTGAGTAGACCGTTTGGAATGAGTTATTTTGGTCCTCATAAATTAAGCCTCTTGAAAGATAATATTTCAACCAAAAAATGGATATTTTCCTGTCAGTGAAATAATAAAAGAAAAGATGAGTACACCTAATGGCAAGTTTATTACGAATGCTCTAATATCTGTCAGCTCTGAGAAATGAGGTAGCAAGAGTCTGTTTTAAACCCACAATTCTCTTGAGTCTGAAAGTATTCAATAACTTATTCAGCTTGAACAATTTATTATTTTGAAACAACCTACTCCATAAAATGACAAGATTAAATTATTCAGTCAATATTGCAGTGTTGGCTTTTGTCATGGATGTATTTAATTTAATAAAAAACACTGAATGACCCATTTATCATATAGTTACCATTTTATCCAATGCATTTGTTGACATCATCTATTTTTTTCTTGGCATTGGAACACTAATTAATTCATGAGTATGATATAGCATCCATAATAAATGTCCCTGGAGTTCTAGTAGGTTAAAAAACTGGTCAAATATGCATCTACTAATAACATTTATCATTGTACTTAAGCATACTACATGTGATAATACAGGGATTTCTCAATAAGCAATGTCTATAGAACAACTTTGTTATTGCTTATTATTTAATATGAGCTCCTAGCATATTCATAACACATTTTGTGGTCCCTTGCATGCAAAACACTACTCCGGGAAAAAAAACAAAAACCAAAACAAAACCAAAAATCCCTCCAAATTTTGTTATATGATACAGAGATATATAGGATTAGAAGTAAAACGTTCTTTTTTATTCTTGAGTGCTCTGCATATACAAAAATTAAACGACTTTTTACATGTATATTTCATTATTTGAATCAGTGAAAGTAATCCTTCCTTTTTAATTGCATACAAGTGCACATTGCTCTGCAATTTTACAAATTCTGCTAACTTTATATATAGAAATAGCCATTTCATTTTCAGATAGTAAACAACTAATTATTTAGTGAGGAAACTAAAAATATTTTAAAGTTTTATAAATCTATTTTTCTTTAAAATTTGAGCATACCAAATATTTTAACTATTTGACTAACAACAACTTCCCACTGCACAAAGTATTTGAAGAAATAGATTTTAATTAAGTATTGATAGTCAGTATTCAAATTAAATTTAAGTAAAATATAAAATATTTCAAGTTATTTGGACATTCTAATTGCATACAGAGTATTACCCTTAAAGATTATGTGAATGTGATCAGAATTTTTAGTATAAAGTGAATATTTTTAATATGTCATCTTTCAGAATAGTTTTCACTTCATGTGTACACAAATATGAATAAGACCTTTGTTGTTACTGTGCTGTTTTAAATAAATGTTTCTCAAGCCTGATATTTTAGCAAAAGGCCTCAGAACCCACACTCCAAGATATATTAATGTAGCAAGTCAATGGGCATTCAAGATCACTCTCATGCTAGTGGTTTGCAGACACTATGAGAAGCAAGTCTCTAAACCAACATACAATCTAGAATATTCATATGTTTGTTATCATTGCTTATTATTATTATACTATTATTTTTACCAGTCATTCAAAAATCTAGTCATTCTATTTTCATTGCAAATAATTTTTTTAAAGAAATACAAGTCTAAGTCTGTTGTAGCCTACACAAGCAAACTTCACCGTACATTAGTACCCTAGATCTCTTAGAAGTGTATTCCCAAGTGAATCTGTTTTCATGATAAGAAAGAATATTTCCCTACATATTTTGTTCTTGTATTCATTTTGTCGGGGTTGATGCAGTGTCCTGAAATTTGATGTAAAAATATAAAAAGCATAAAGAAAATATAAACAGGTGAAAATAATAAGATGCAAAACTCTAAATAAAAATAAGAGGAAATATAATTTGATTAGAGAATAAAAGAAAGTAAAAGCCATAGCTTAACAGAAAGTCTTTGTGAAGACATAGGGCAGGACTAACACTAAGGTTATGGTGCATTATTAGACAATGAGACTTTATTACCCCTCGGCTTCCACGTATAAAATATACCTGGTCATAACAAATAAACTGCGATTTTAGAAAAGCTGAATGACAGGCACTGATGAATAACTATATTGAAGACTAGAAAGAATCATTTTTGAGTAAAGTTGATCATATTTTGTTTTGCTTTCACATTTTTCCATGTTAACTATAATCTTCTGGGTCAGAAAGCTGTTTAGTGTAATAAAAAGAAGTGATTTGGGAGATATAAATATTTGAAATTATTTTTTAAAGTGGATTTCTAATTTAAAGGCCCATTTTCATTATTTCTTATTGAATATACAAAAGCAAGAACAGTTTTCTGTTATCTAATGCATATGAACATTGTAGCCTCATTCTTTTTGGATATTGTAGAAGAAAATCAATAAACAGATAGATAAAAAGCCAAACTACCCTGTCATCAAGATGAAGCATTGCCCTCTTTTAGTGAATATTTAAGTTGTGGCATAAAATGGATCATAAAAGTTTCGGTGTATTATTTATACGGAGACAGCTTTCCTGTCTCATAAACTCTTACTCTGCTTTGAGTGCATTGGGAAACAAGGAATCATAGAAGAAACACTAAGAGGTATCGAGTAGGAGCGCTTATCGATTCAAACAAACTTTCTGAAGTCCATTCTCCCGTCATACTGCAGTGTTGCACCTTTTTGATTGGATTGGTTTGGGAAGTGACTCTCAAGGCTATGACCTGCCCTTCTAATCGTCAGCTTGTCAGTGAAGTTTAACATTACCTAACTAAGCTACATATATTGATTCTGTCACATAGAAACATAGCTCCAGCAATGTGTTGTTAAATAGCACTGAGGTTTAGCTATCCTGTGTCTGCTCAATGCATTAACCATTTGGTCGAATGTTTTTACACCAAATAATCATTTCAAAATTCATCCTTATCATCACAAGTTAGTATGTCAGAAGCTAGAAACACTATCAATTAGTGAAGTGGGAAATATAGTAATGTCTGAAAATGTCCAATTTTTACCCGTCACCTTATATGCTTCAGTGTCTCAGGCCAGAACTAGTAAAACTACACCCACCATCTTTCTATGTTTATTTTATAATGCACAGTTTGTAGATTAAAAAAAATAGATGCCCAATGAAAAATTTTGAGCCAAACAGCATTAAATGTTTTCATGAGCAGTCTATTCCACTTTCTTCCTTGATTCATGTGCTCTTGATTAAACAATACTACTTCAGAGATGAAACTTGATCAAATTTTCAATGCCACACTTGAAAGCTGTCTGAAATACTAAATATTGTTAGATTAGAATTAAAATTAAATGAATGTAATTAATGATACTTCTTAATGGACCATAAACAAGAGCTCTAAGATATATCCTGCACAACCAATATGAAACTTCCCTTAGTATAGGTAGGTAGAGGGATAGATGGATAGATAGATAGTCAGGCAGAGTAGAAATCCCCTAGTATTATGAAAATTACTGCATACAAGTATGTAATTTATTTAAGCTACAATTCACAATATAACCTTGCTCTTTTCCAAAAAGAACAGAAAACAAAGCACGAAAAACAAAACAAATGCTCTTTATGCCTATGGATTTAAATCAAAGGCATATGTGTTTGTACCTTCAAGTATTATTATATTCAGTCATATAAGGTCAGGGCTTTTCTGTAATGTTGAAACTAAACAACAGAGCTGCTGACAGCTGTTAGCTCCCTAGTAGATTATTACACTCATCAAAGTACACTTATGGACTACTTAATAAATGTTAGTCAATGTGGCCCAGCAGGGAATGAGTCAGAGACCATGTCATATTCATAGCAATTATGACTTCCAGTCTGCCATACAGAGAAACAGAACTGGGGTGAGGTGAGGTGTGAAGAGAAATCTGCTATACGGTAATATTTCTTCACTATTCATTTCATATTTTATGAATGAATATATTGGAAAATTTGAAACAATTGCATAGCTTTGTAAGTAAGAATAACTTAATAGTGATACAAAGTTATACAAATAACTTAGAGAGGAAAATCTATTTTGCCATCTCAAATTCATGACTTTATCAAAATAAATTGACAGGTACAAAACTTATGAAAGCCAATCTAGTTCATAATTTAAAAACACATGAAGTGAAAAGTTGATCAATCTTTATAACATTTTCAAAAGTGCACAGTAAATTCCGTGTCAAGCAAAAATTGACATAGTTAAATACGTATCCATGCTTTTATCTTGTCTTTTTTCATAGTTAAGTCTTTCTTTTTTTAAATCTCAGATATGGTTATTATCTTGTTTGAAAGAAGAGTAAACATGCTTAAAAGATCAAACTAAATGAATGAATTCTACTGCTGGAAGGAATCGATGACCAGGAGGTTGTGGGGAAAAGCGAATGCTTTTACACTGCTGGTGGGAATGCCAACTAGTTCAACCTTTATGGAAAACAGTATGGCGATTTCTCAGAGAACTAGAAATTGACCTTCCATATGACCCAGCAATCTTTCTACTAGGAACATACCCAGAGGAGCTCAAATCATTCTACAGAAAAGATACCTGTACATTCAGGTTTATTGCAGCACTATTCACAATAGCAAAAACATGGAACCAACCATGAGGCCCATCGAAACTGGACTGGATTAAAAAAAAGTGATACATATACACAATGGAATATTATGCAGCCATATAGAAGGACAAACATATGAACTTCACAGCAACTTGAATGGATTTAAAAGCTATAATACTCAGTGATCTATCACAGAAACAAAGAACAGAGTACCACATGTTCTCACCCATATGCAGACCCTTTTCCATAATACTATAAGAAAGGAATTGACAGTAGTGGGACACTGCGAGGGTAGGGGTACAGGACACTACATCAATAAGGGCACCTGATCTCAAACCAGGCAAAGTGAGGACCAAAGGTAGGTCCAAACTTTGCCTGTATGCGATGTCCACTTGTACACCTAATCCTGAATTGTACCCCACATCCTTAAAATAAAATAAAAAAACTAAATTAAAATAATAACAATAAATGAAAGAATAAGAAAGCTATAAGTAGTATTAAGATTTGGGATTCTTTTTAAAAAGTGCATCAAAAGTATAAGGTAAAGACTGGAATCTTAAAAAATATATTTTTTTTTTCTCAGTTATGCAACTAGTCAATAATTCAGTACATATTCACTGGTCACTATCCTATGACCAATCGTTGGCTAGCTGTTGAGCTTATGGAGATGAACAAGTTGTGACATTATCCACTGAAGGTGACAAAATTTTGTGGTTACCTGAGATTAGTCATTAGAGGTTTACATAACACAAAATGGAAGAACCAAAGGGAAATCAGTTTTAGATGGTGATTGCTGTCAAACATTTTAATATGGATAATATTTTATTAAATGATGGTATTGGAATTATGCTTTTCTCCAAGATACACTACATCTAAACTGCATTGTGAATTTCGAAAATCTCTTTTTAACTGCTTTTTAATAAATATTTTTAGAACCATACTTGAGCATTTTAAGGAATTAAAAACTGGATATATATTTTTTTTACATTTCCAAAGAAGTATTTTTTTTACATTTTAAAATGTAAAAAAAAACTTCCCTGTAATTGATTATTCTGAAATGGAGCTGTAATCGTGAATCATGGTCCTCAGTGTTAGAATTTTTAAAAAGACTGTATTAATGAGTTTTTAAACTTATACTTCCTTAAAATGATAATATTCAGTACTAGGAAAATGTGTGAAAGTGGATAATTTTATATGTCGTTTATGAGAGAGTAATGGCGAGTTCATTTACATAATAAGAGTTAGAAGAAGTTCAAATAGAGAATCGATTATATAATTATGGTATGTCCATCCAAAGTAATCCCATGCAGATTTTATGTAAGCTATCTTAAAATAACAGTGAATTGTGAAATAAAATCTCATCACGCTGTTCAGGAAAGTGTTTACAGAAGTGTATACACATTTTAATGCATTTTTATTAAAATATATTATGAATATATGAACATATTTATTTGAGTTGGGGTCTTATTCTGTAGCCCACTTTGGAGTGCAGTAACACGATCATGGCCACTGCAAGTTCGACCTCCTGGGCTCAGGCAATCCTTCCACTTTGCGGTCCTCAGTAGCTGGGAATATAGGAGCAGACCACCACGTTTGACTAATTTTTTTTATTTTTTATTTTGGAGAGAACAGGTCTCGCTATGTTACCCAGGCTGGTCTCAAACTCCTGGGCTCAAGCAATTCTTCCACCTTAGTCTCCCAAAGTAGATTAAAGGCATGAGATACCACACCTGACCTGAATATAGTATATAATCAGATATAAACCAAGAAGATATGCTAATGGAAAAGGCTAGATCATCTATGGAATTGACTTTTGACATACAACTTCTTCCAGAATCAGCTAAGAAAGTTCAGGATTTGGTCAATGACAGAGCTTTTCTAATTTTTGCCAATTACCAACTTAGTATCAACTAAAGAAACTCAACTATACACCACAAAATAACCACATAAGATACTCCACTTCTCATTAGCTGCCTCCAGCAATCCCATACCAACAAGCTCCAATGAGAGAAAGCTTGAAATCATCACTTTCTTTTTCCACTATAAAGGTTTTCACCTTTCTACTTATCTTTGAGTTTCTGCTAAGCACCAGTGACTTGGCCAACTACTTTATATTAGTTTCATTGTAATATTTCGTCATTTCGTTTTTAGCTGTTTGGAAGATTTATAAGGATGCTTACAGTTTATTTCATACATGAAACACAAAATAGAAGATCTTATAGTTTATAATGTTTAACATTTTCTGAGTTTTAGATATTTTATGATTTCAATATGAACACAAGTCCTAATATGTGGCTGGCCAGCCATTCCAAGATTACATTTTCTAAATTTCTCAGAAATGGTAGAAATTATTTTGAGAAAGAAATTGCATAATTTAATAAAGATAATCATAAAATGTTAAGATTTTATAACTACTATGATAAAATCCTATCTTTTTTATTAAATCATTTTAGTCTTTAATAGAAAATATTATTAATGATTGAATCAATAATATTGTGTAAACTAGAATTTTAACATATTCCATATAATTTTATGATTGTGGCCTTTGCTATAAATTTTATATATTACAATTTATCCTTCTCTAACAAAACCATTCATTGTGCTTTAATAATATTTAAAGGGCACTCAAATATTTTGTATCTGTCTATATAATCTATTAATCTAAACTTCTATCCTGCTGGGCTCCGGTGATCCTCTCGCCTCAGCCTTCCAAGTAACTGGAACTACAGGCACGTGCTACCACGCCCGATTAATTTTTTTTATTTATTGTAGAGATGAGGTCTCGCCAAGTTGCCCAGGTGGGTCTCGAACGGGCTCAGGCAATCCATTCACCTCGGCCTCCCAAAGTGCTGGGATTACAGGTTGAGCCACTGAGCCCAGGTAAGAGAAGTATATGTAGGATTTTATTGATCAAAGCTGCATCTACGTTAGATTCTTTTTTTATAGATTCTTAAATTATCTTATGTTCTTACTGCCCTAATAAGAATATCAAACCAGTGTTAAAGTCAGTATTACAACTCAAAGAAATATTTTTAATGACACATCTTGTCTTTCATTTTACAAAGTTGTCTAGTTGGCCAACAAAGACTTTTATTCCTTTTTATAAAGTAGTCTTGTTCTGGAAAGTGGCTATCTAGCCAGTGACTGCACTTTCTACTCCTATTTGCATCTAGATAATCTTAAGGTGTTTAATTCCGATCAAAGGAATTCAAATAAAAAATTATATGTTCATTCTAGGCTCAGCCCATTAAAAAAAATCTCCTTGGAATCTTCTATGCAATTTCTTCCACATCTGTGGGCATAGTCAGAACATACAAAATGATCTGAGAAGGTACTTCGCAAAGTTAAAAGAGTTTCCATGCTTGTGATAACTAGATGGGACAAAATCTTCCCAATCTACAACCTCCGTCACTAAATGAACTTTATGTAAGCATGCGTGTAACTGAGATTTCAAATGTTATCTTTTATATCATCCAGAATTTGATTTAATTAATAAAAAGATTCTTATGCTCTTAAAGGGCATGTTGTATAAAAATGGTTAAATGGACTTCGAGGTGAATTTGCACAGATAATCTAAGCAGATATGTTTTATTTATATGCATAATAATGGTGTAAATAAATATAGATAATAATAGAGAAATAATAAAACAAGGAATTGGTATTCTCATTTTAATAAATTTAAAAGTTTTTTTGTTTTTTTGTTTGTTTGTTTTTGCTTTAATGGTGTTACAAAAGGTGTGAAAGGAAGGCTAATCTTTCAACTGATTTCCTAATGTATAATGAAGGTGCCCATAAATGACATAAATGCAGGCAGGGGAGTAGGAAAGTTTAATGAGTGAAAAAAGGTAATATTTTAGGTGTGCTCTAATTGAAGTTGTTGACATGGGAAGTAGGATGCAGGCTAACAGGAAACAAGGAATCTTATGTAATTGGCTTGGGAAAAATATTAGGACTTCTCTGACTGGTCCTGAGTTGGATAAAGCCAGGGACAAAAACAGGGAAACTGGTAATTCTTGATCCACTCCTGACTGTCTATCTAGGCAGATAGAACTTGAGATATATCTAAGGGCTTTTTGAAGTAATTTAAATTCTGTAATCATGCGTTATATAATATGCATCCAAGAAAATGTATTTTCTCACATTATGTCAAAGAACCCATAAATGTAACTGTGATATTAAATGCATACCAGACCGCTGATGTCTTGAGGTTCTAGAATACTCCACTATTCATTGACCCAGACGGCTGTTGTCTTGAGGTTCTAGAATACTCCACTATTCATTGATTGTATCTGCTCTGATACAATGAGCACATTCCTGATAAAGAACTTAACACCATACCTGACACTCTATGCACTAAGAATTCATTACATAGAAATATAATTGAAGAAGATCTAGTAACATTTCAATAAATTTTACCTAATTACTCGAACTTACCCAATATTCCACGAAGCCGGAAGTAAGGCTGAACTTAAACCTATAATTGAAGAAATTATGTGTTGAGTTTCTTGTATAATTTTCCAGTAAAGAAACCAAATAAATGAGGATACTGTGTTTTTAAGACTTCTGGGCCATCAAAACTTGTTATTCCTGACTTCTAATATTGTTGAACTACCACACCATCTTGGTAGCAATTCCATTTGAAAACCACTTGCTTCACTGTAGTCCACCTTCATTCTGCTGTTTTAGTGGGCCTCTGGATTCGAACAGTCAATATACCCTTTAAGTTTCGGCTTCACCAAAGTTTCCTCCTATTTTTCTCAGCTCCCCAATCCAGGTTTAAAATATTAAATTTTCCCTTTTATGTAGATTTTATACTATATATAGAGGATCTTCTATTTAATGTATAGACCAGTGAAGACTCTAAAGAAGAATCCATTTGTTAGAGCACAACCTTAGCAGAAAAGAAACTTAAAAGTTTTAAACACAAATTATGCTTTTGCCAAAAGTACAGTCCATTCAAAGGGAATGTCCTGTCAAATGAGAGAAAAATATTCTCTCCCAATAGAATAAAGACTATTAAAGAAATCCAAGACACATTACAAAATGATAATTAGTAAGATTTCTAAGTTTAATTGGATATAACAGATGAGTGTCAAAGTATTCTGAGATTGCAACACCTCTTTATGGATTGTAATTGAATTGTTAATGAATACTCCTTAGTAAGAGTCTCTCTGCTATGGGAGGCTAAACATGAAGACTTTCTGGAACCTGAAGGGAGCTTTTCAGCCTTTCAACAGCCTTGTTCTCCAAGTGTCCTTAACTACTACAAGTTGCTTTTTAAAAACATCTATTTGTGCATGAGCCCGCCTGGACAATCCTTGGAGTTTTGAATCTTTGAGAATTATCAAAAACCAAGCACTTACCATAAACCAATCTTTAACATATTACAAAGGCTTACACCTCTTGTCTGAGGGCAATAGTGAAAACAGTGCTGTAAATCATGCTTGTGCTTCGGCTGAACTAATTCCAGACTTCCTGCTCAATCTTCTTGCTTTTTATCCAGTACAGTCATTGCTACTGGGAACACAGCACTTCTCAGTCAGCCCATTAACCTTTTAAGAGGCTGTCAACTTTTCCCTCTCATTACTCTTTGCCACTGAAAAACTTGACTCCTGACACTCATCAGTCCCTGCTAGAAGAAGAAATTCACAATTGTTTTACTTCAGTTGTAGAGCACTTAAAAAAAAAAAAACTATCTCAGATTTATTGGTGACTATCATTGAACAACCTATCTAACATTTTTAATAGATCATATCTCAGAACTAAAACTGGAGATTTCTGAGCAGGCTATGTTATAGCCAGTTTAAGCTTTCTTTTAGACTATAGGCTTCATGTGAGAAAAAATTAGCTAAGATGGCAGAATTTATTGCACTTACTAGAGCTTGTCAACTAGCCAAAAACTGGAAAGTAAATATATATAAAGATAGCAAGTATTCCTTTGGAGAAGTATCTACATTTGACTTCTCACGATTGATGTAACCATCTCCTAAAGTTTCTTAGCTTGTTTAGAAACTTTTAAATACATTCCTACTTCCTAGAGAGGTGGTAATTATAAACGAGGGGGCCCTGGCAAAAACAGATATGGATGTGTGGAGCAAAAGAAAATGCTTTAGGAAAGCATTCTGGCAAACAAGCAGCCCGACCAAAGGTTGTGAGCCTGTCTAAACAGTCAAAAAATGAATTTGGTGAAGGATTCAAAGGGCTATTATAAAATAGCAATAGTTATTTTCTGGTTTTGGAAGGAAAGAGTGAAAGAAATATGATTGTGTTCTTTACTGTGATACTCTACCACTTTTAAGATGGTCGTTTGGTGGTACCAGATGATTTCAAATAAACATTAACTAATATCAATAAATACAAGGAGGGACTCACCAAAAAGAATTTATTCACAAAACTGCGCATTTTAGCTATTGAAAGATATACAGAGAAGAACTTCTCTTGAACACTGTTGAAAGAATCTTATCAGGTACAGTTAATAACAAATACAATTGTGGAATTCTAGGGAGTCAATCCTTTAGTCCATGTTTCACAACTACAGAAGAGATTTAAAATTCCATACAACTGGAAGGACTCCAACCAGAGATCTCATATTGTGGCTTCCCTAAGATCCACTAGACAACAGTTGGTCTTTGGAAGTAGACAGCTGATGCAAAACCTTTGAAACAAACAGATGACCCTGGATTGATTCTTATGACACTGCAGCAGGACCTCTGTCTAAGTCCTGCTTTTATTACTTTTTAAAATGTACTTACTTATAAATGTTCTTTTCAAATAGACCACTGATTGCTGTTCACTTATATAGAATTTTTTTCTTGCATCCCTCATGACTATAATTGTTAGGCTCATATCATCTTTAGATGATCCCAAACAATATCCTTGCCCTCTGTCTTACTCTATTACCATTACTCCAATAATGAGGTCACCTGGATTATTTAGAGTCCCCTGAAAAATCATCCAGTTTCATCAAATGGGACCAAAAAGAATTATGACTGATGACATTTCTGCTTGCATCTACATGGGCAAATGACCTTTAACAATTCAACCTGTGACTTTCTAGTACTCCTTTCTCCCCCATCTCAAAAGAAAAAAAGCCAGTTAAAAAAAACCAAAGAAACAAAACAGCAACAGCAAAACAAACAAACAATCAAAAAATCTGTAGGTCATACCCTGAGTTAATCTAAATTTGAATTCAATTTTCATTTTGGTGTAATGGGTCAAACACTTGCCACCTGGGAAAGACTAATAGTGATGCAAATATGTAATTTAATGTAAGGCTTCAGTTCTGAACTCCACATGATTTTACTGGATACTATTTTATTTGTAGTAAGACAGTTGGTCCTGTTTGCCTCAGACTAGCATATTGCGGACCTTAGGAATAGTATTGTCAAATGTGTCTGTATACAGAGACCATATTTCTCTAAACACCAAACTGGAAATTGTGACTCAGATGTGAGCTCTAGAATGAGGTCACCTGGATTATTTAGACACTCTCTTTGGGGAAACAACTGACTCATTTTGTTATTGAACAATGAGAACAGTGTTTTTAATGGTGGGAATCACACAAATAGAAAAGATCATAGGAAAATTATTATATTATAATGGAACCACCTTGAAGGCATAGAATTAATTTCAACAGAGCACAAAGAGTCTTGCATAATGAACTGCTCTAGGATTCTTTTTGGTCAGTCTTTATGACAACTCTGCCATGGCTAATATTTCTCACTGCACTTGAATCAATACAGTGGGTAAGAAAAATGAGACTATGCATTGCTCTAAGGAAAAAGCTACTTGACTCTGTAAAGTTCAGCCTCATGGTCTTTGGAATATGTCTTTTGGTCTGAGTTTGTCAATTGGAGTGCCTGGTTCTGAAAAATCTTCCTTGGATTATCAGTGAGTCTTATCTTTATTTTAGTGGTCCTAATGGCTCACCACATTCTACTTAGAAGCTTAAATGCTTCTGTGCATTCACTTTCTTATTTGCTACATGATAATGCAACAACAAAAAGATCAGTAAGACCTTATGATACAACTAAGTCCAGAAATAACTGAAAATCTAGATCTCTAACCTTCTTTTGCAAGTGAAAAATCGACCAATGAGTGGATTGATAAACAATATACAAATGAATGTTATCAATGACCATCAGCTCCTCCCACTTCACCACTTTCAACTCAGGCACAACTAGAAAATGTCAAAGATTCTCCCCAAAGAAATCACATGAGCCCTTTTTCTAGTTAACTTCCTCATGCCAATTACCTCCAATCCTAGGTATCCTCCAATCAGAGCATACCTGTCTTTCTGTTTTGTCATTATGAACCTATCTAATTTCCCTGCCTGCCATGAGCTTCTGCCAGATGTAAGTCTGGTTGGCAACAGCAAGCTCAATTTGAATTAATACTCTGTTCTCATTTGGATGCTCTCTGTTTAACAAAACAAAATATGCGATGTTACACACTAAAATAGAAATGAGAATTGTTATAGTTTTTTCTTTTATTTTAAAATTTTATATTTAAGATATTTGCATTTAATAGAATTCTAAAAGTTAATTTAAAATATATGTATGCAATACACAATTGTTTCATAAGTTTTTATTTCAATGAGAACAAAACAAGATCAAGTTCACTATGTCCTTGCAGCTAGGAGAAGTGAGAAAAGCTTTGCTACGAGCCATTTCAATATTTCAGTTTTTGAAATATATTTCAAGCAGAACAAAGTTACCGCACTACATGGTAATCAAGAGAGGAAATTCAAGTTCAAAAACAAGATCCAGTCAAAAGCAAATGAGAAAACACAGGAGTAGAGATTTGATTCAGAAGCCAAATGATGTGAAATTATGATAGAAAAATACTTCAAAGGCATTTTCTTGTCTCCTTTTGGCTATCCAGCACTATCTTTGATAGGCTGGATCATCATCTGATCTGTTTTTCTAAATATATTGTTAAAACATGCTTTTGCTGACTAAAGTCTAAATAAATAATTTAGCCACATTCCAGTAAAACTTCTGACCAAATGCAACTTCTAGACGCAGGAGAACCTTTCTTTGAAAACAAAAAATACATATACATATTTTAAACATATATATTCTGGAATCTGTTAATATACATTGTATTTATATATTTTAAATATTCATATATATTTATACATATGACATTTTTTTCTATTTAAACTTTCTAAATGTCTAAATTTACAACTACCAACTATTATTTATTCCATGTTAGTGTGCTTTAAAAATTTTTTTCCCAAAAATATACAACTTTGGAACAGATCATATATCTCATAAAACAATTTATTTATCTTTGACTCTGATTAATAAGTCATAGAAATTACATAAAATTATGATAGCATTTAGAAATAAAGTGACAATAGGAATAGAGATTAATTAGTCTTAGGCAACATCTAGAAATAGTATGAGGCAGAATAATTGAAAAAAAATCATGCTTATTAAAAGCTTCTGCTCTCTAAACCACAAAATAAATGACAAGAATTAGGGAAGTAGATTATTAATAGTGTAAAATTCTCTGTCAACTGATAATTTACCATGTCTAGTTTCATTTAATAACACATGACATCAAATGTTCATTCTCCAGTCAGAAGGTGAGAATTGTTCTTTGAGAATAAAATTTCCCCTTTCTATCAGCATAACTATTTTCACTTCCCTTATTGGTAAGTGATAATTAATATTTTGGATCCAGATGGATACCTAAAAATATGATTTTTATTACCTTTTTTGTCAGGTCATGAAAATATAAATGCTTTTAAAAATTGCAATGGTATAAATTATTAATTATTCTGGTATATATTTTTAAAATAGTATTATTCTTCATGATCCTTCACATATAACTGCTTTACCTAATTTTCCAGTTAAAAATGCATAAATGAATTAGCAACTGGCATTAAGTAAAATTAAAATAAGTGGCCATGTTGGAGAATGATTGAGAATGATTAAGTAATTCAATTATTCTGATTTCCATATAGATAACCACTATGAATTCCATAACTACTTTTTTATTATTATATCAATTGCTTAGTGAAGTGTAGGCTCAAACTTATTACTTTTATTTAATAATGTAGATGTGAAATGACTATTGTGCTGTTTGATAATAGATCTTAGCTCCTGATATGTTAGGTATTCTACACAGTCTCCTTTACATGTAAGGTCATCATACAAGTAGGAACAAGGTAATGTACTATTCCTCGTATAAGATCAACAGACTATAATTTTGTCCTTAGTTATAGACTGATGCTCTAATATCCATTCAGCTTTCTCGAAAAATACTGTCTTAAGCCGGGCTCGGTGGCTCAGCCTGTAATCCCATGCCTTTGGGAGGCTGAGGTGAGTGGATTGCCTGAGCCCGCGGGTTCGAGACCCGCCTGGGCAGTGAGACCTCATCTCTACAATAAATAAAAAAAAATCAGCCGGGCGTGGTAGCACATGCCTGTAATTCCGGCTACTTGGATGACTGAGGCAGAAGGATTGCCGGAGCCCAGCAGGTCGAGGCTGCGGTGGCCGGGAGCTGCCACTGCACTCCAGTCTGGGCGACAGAGTGAGACTCAACTCAAAAAAAAAAAAGAAAAATACTGTCTTGGTAAGTAAAGGTATTCCTATTGAAAATGTAATTTATTAATACAGTCATATTAAAATTATGTGTATTATAAAAGGAATGGCAATCAGTACTGCTGATGTTAGAGTCTCAGTACCATTTCCAAAAACAAAGCATTCATTTTCCCAGGCAATGTACCCATAAGTGCATACAGTAAGAGAAGCCTTCATTTTTCAGGGAATTCTCAAGAATTACCACCTTCCCAAGAATGTCACTTGACTTAGATATCAGGTTGCTTTTATAGCACCCCAGTGGCTGGCCCTTCATTATTTGAATGTAAAGCAATGTTAATGTTGCCTCTGGGATCCATAGAGCATAGTGCAGTATTTCTCAAATTTCAATGTGCATACAAATCAGCTGAAGATCTTGTTAAAATGCAGATGTGGATTCAGTGCGTCTGGAGGAGGGCACGGAATTACATATTTTTAAACAAGCTCCTAAGTGATCTCCATGCTGCTGGTAGGTTCTTGGATGACCCTTTCAGTTGCAAAATCAGCAAAATCATGCAGCAACAATGTTTTGTTTTCATCACCAGTTTACTGATTGTTAATGCAACTCTGTGTCACTGTTCTCATCACAACTGAAAGCCTTTCTACAGTCACAGGAATGTTGTTGCTGTTTGTTGCCTTTTCATGTCATAGTGAGACCATTATTTCTGCTTCCTTCCTTCTCTATAGTAGAGAGATCTGTGGAAACCAACACATTTGTCTGCCAAGTAACCTTTTCTTTCCCTCTCCTGTCTCTTCTCAGTTCCTCTACTTTGTTTATTTCACCAGCTGTCTTCTCTCCGTTCTCTTCTACCTTCTCCTATTCTATTTCCTCTCTTCTTTCTCTTGTTGTTCCCTCGGCTTTCCCTTCTTTCCCTTTTTGCAACCTTTCTGCTGTGTGTTTCACCCTTTTTTTTTCTTCTTGTTTTTCTCTTTACCCTTTTTCTTCATGCCCTTTTATAGACAACTGTCTCTCCCAGGGAATAATTGAACTAAAAATACAGCTCAGTGGGAGTGTGTATATGAATGTTTGGAGTTCTTGAAACACACACACACACATACACACACACACACACACACACACACACACACACACACACACCGATGTAGATAGTTTCTCACTTCTAATTGTAACCCTACTTGAGACGTTTGTATAACATCCAAATTAGACAATTTAAAATTTAATCCACCCAAACAAGAGAACAATGGATGAGGTAATTTTATTCTGTATTGCCCTTTCAATTCCTTTTTGTTTTAAAATTTGCCTGTTATCATTCCCTTCACCCCTAGGTACTGCAGGACTATTTTGATCTGGCCTATTCCATTTCTTTTTTTTTTTCAGACTAAACACAATCAGTTGCCAGGGGTTTTAAAAATATTCTGCATTTAAATAGTGTAAGGTTATGCCAAGCATCTGTCCACTTTATGTAAGTCCTGGGTCTAAGACTGCTTTGTTTTCACTATTCACCTTTCTATAACTTCTCTGGGGTTTCCTTTCCATTTACTTTGTTGCTAGTTTATGCCATTTTTTCCCCCTTCTCCTCCATCTATAGCTTTCATTTGAAATAAGTACTAGAAGCTATTCATACAAAAGCAAATTTAGACTCTGACCTGCATATCCCTTTGCAATAACAGCACCACGAACTACAGACTTCTGGTCTAGAGAGACCACAGTAAAGGCAACAGAAGCTGATCACAGGCACTTTGCATCTTATTAATGTTTACACACAGTGCTTTTATTGTTTAGTTTCCAGTTGTCTCTTGACTCATGATAGCATTCTTCTATAAATTAATTATGGAAGATGGGTTAAAGCGAATAGTTCTTAAACCAATTCTCATATATGAATACTGCACACTGTTTTGAGTATAAAATTTATAGTTCATATATTTAAATTTGGTTTATATAATTTGTTATAAAATAAGAAATTTGATTTGAATAAATTATTCTGACTGTGATATTATGTTAGGAATACAATAATTCTTATAATTCTCATAACTGGTAAATGGACACTTGCATAATAATAATTTTACTGCAAAAAGTCATTTATTTATTTTTTTGAGTTGGAATCTCACTCTGTCGCCCAGACTGGAGTGCAGTGGCATGCTCCTGGCCACTGCAACCTCGATGCTGGGCTCCGAGGATCCTTCCACCTCAGCCTTCCTAGTAGCCAGAACTACAGGCGCGCACTACCACGCCTGGCTAATCTTTGACTTATTGTAGAGATGAAGTCTCGAAAATTGGCCTGGGTGGGTCTCGAACTCACGGGTTAAGGCCATCCACTTGCCTTGGCCTCCCAAAGTGCTGGGATTATAGGCTGAGCCACCGAGCCTGACCTGAAAGAAGTCATTTAATAAATATTTGCCTAGCCGGGCTCGGTGGCTCAGCCTGTAACCCCGCGCCTTTGGGAGGCTGAGGTGAGTGGATTGCCTGAGCCCGCAGGTTCGATACCCGCATGGGCAGGCGAGATCTCATCTCTACAATAAATCAAAAAAAATTAGCCGGGCTTGGTAACACGCGCCTGTAGTTCCAGCTACTTGGAAGCCTGAGGCGGAAGGATTGCCGGAGCCCAGCAGGTCGAGGCTGCGGTGGCCGGGAGCGGCCACTGCACTCCAGTCTGGGCGACAGTGAGACTCCAACTCAAAAAATAAATAAATAAATAAAGTAGTCAGTATCCTGTTTTGCTTTCCAGGCATCGAATTAGATGAGACAAATTTGCTTTTTAAAATATATCGGACCTAAATAAGCCTCCAACTTATAAAATTTTATTGAATAAGTCTGTTCTGTTTAGTTTTCATCAATGGAAATGCATTTTTTTCATACTCCGGTCAATGAAGGTCTCCAAATAAGTTTCATATTTTTCTTTCATAAAATTGTAATTGAAGAGAAATTTTCAATAGCTAAAGTGATGGTACTAAGACCACAAATTAAAAACAATAGATTTGTCTACAATTTTTTTTTTTATTCTCAAGTTTGCAGAATTTCTGGAAAGTTTAGTTTATATAACAACTGTGAAACAATTGTGTTTAACTATAAATAGAGTTAATTTATAGGCTTATAGTTATATAGCTATTAGTGCCTTTTTAACCAGACTGAATGCCTGCAGAAATTATGTGTAAGACACCACACTGTGTTATTTGTTCCATAGTACAGTCTTGGCATCGTCTAATTACCTAATACCAGGAGCATTTCTCAAATATTATAAAAATAAAAAGTATTCCCACAGACTCCAAAATTCCCCTAAGATTTGGCCCATAGAGCTTTTTTTTTTTTTTTAATGGCAGAAGTAAATGATGACCTCCTTCTCAAAACATTTTTATTTCTTTGTGAACATCAAACTTTTAAAATTTTTGCTCCACTGGATACAATTTCTATCCTTCCTTGCTGGCTGTCCTTCCAAATCTTGTAATGTTGAATGCTCCAAGCCCAGTCATAGCACTATTGTCTTTTTTTTAAACAACTATGTAGACCAATGTTTTCCAAATGTGCACCCCCAGTTCCTCTTCCTTCCCCGTCTCTAGATTCTGATGACCCACTGCATATTTAATATCTCAGTTTAAATGTGTATAGTCATCTTCAGCTTAACATATGCAAACAGAGTTTCAAAAAATTTTTATTTCCAAACCTGCATGTCCAAAGTCTTCCACATATTGCCAAATATTATTATTCATCTAGTTGCTTAGTCCAAAAATTCTCAGAGACATTTTTTTATCACTCTCAACGTTCAATATATGAGCAATTTCTGCCAAATAGATCTTCAAAATATTTCAAAATTTCACTTGCATCTTATTTTGGAGACCTGTCTGTTTAAAAGCACAATGGGTACTTTTCTTTTTCACTAAAATAGCTTCTTATGGAGTTATAAGTTACCAGTTTGCTTCTGAGCATTAAAGTTGTCATGTAGAAACACAAATAACATTTTAATTACACAGACATGTTATTTTACTCAAAAAATTCCAAAGGCTTCTATTCACAAGGAAAATATTTAAATTACCTAAATATAGTCAACAAAGTTCATTACCTGGCACTACTTATAGCTCTCACTTCATTGCTACTTTGCTTATGCAACTCTATCCATGAAAACGAGGTTGGGACTTTTCAAAATACAGCAAAATATCTTCTATGTCACAATGTTTGCAAGTGATATTTCCTAATTCAAGGACACTCTTTCAATACGTTATATAGTTGTATAGTTCAGGCAGATCATTCAGGTTTCCATTCCAATATCATCTGTTTAAGGAGATATTCCTTGCTACCTTACATAAAATACTATATCACCTCACTTTATATCTTTTTATATTTCCTGTTTGTAGATAAATTTCCAATTAGCTATATATATATATGTTTATTCAAATAAATATATATAAATAAATATATAAATATATATATTAATATATATATTTGGATGAGGATATAGATACTCATGTATTTAAATATATATATTTATTTAAATATATGAGTATCTATATCCTCATCCAAAATATAAACTAAGTGATGAGGCTTTGTATATCCTGCTCACCATTGTCTGTCAAGCCTCTAGATTATTTTCTTAGACATAAAAGTATATACCTTTAAAAACTTCTAAATAGATAGATGCATGTATGCAAAAGTGACAGTTTACCTATAAAACTATATTTTGTAAATAATAAGCAAATGTGTAAAGAATACAGAAAACGCTGGAGAAATGACTCTAAGAGCAGTGATTATTTAAAATTTGAAAAGAAAAAGATTATCTGAATTATCTAATGTAAAAATGTTGACACTACTACATCATTTATTTTTCATCCTTCTTTCTTGTTTTGTAAAACAATGAATAAGCAAAACTGTGAATTTTAAAAAAATAATTTCAGCACAATTATAGTTTATACACACAAGGTGGCCCCCAATAAGTCATTCCTGTGTGCTTTTAGTCACTGGAATGTGGTACAGATGACAGAATGGTCACTGTCTTGGTTTGATTGACTTTTATCACAAAAGTGATGAATTATCAATTGCTTGATTGGATTACATTATATGACAAAGTTTGTGGCATGTTACTACATGATTACCATACTGGAGGTGTCCCATAGGAATTGTAAAAAAAATCCCTATCTAACCACCAGGAAATAAAAGAGGATCTCAGTTCTATAACTGTAAAAAACTAAATTCTTCCAACAATCCTGTGAGCTTGAAAGAGACCTTCCAGCTGCAGGAGGTACTCAGTCTGGCCCGCAACTGGCTTGCAGCCTAGTTAGCCTTTGAGCACAGGATCCAGCTAAGTCATGCCCTGACTTCCAACCTCCATATCCTCTGAGATAATAAATGTATTATTTCAAGTCAATCAGTTTGTGATAAATTAATACCCACACGGAAATCTATCTAGTAATGTAAATTTTCTAAACATGATAAAACACAGAAAAAACAGGAACAAAAATCTTCAAACAATAAAATTTTGATCCTAAAATGATTAGTCATGAATGTCAAGGCCACCAAAGACTCACTTGAGAAGCAGCACCAGAAGAAATAAGATACTTCTCTTTTCTTTAGTTTAAAAGTAAGGTCATAGAATAGCTAGAAGTATTTGTGCAAAGTCATAGTAACTTCATGTTTGAATTAGTTTGCATTCCTCTATGATTGTATTTATGTTTCTTTGCAATCAAATCAGGTCAAAGGATGTATAAGGTTTTCTTTTGTCAAAAATAATGTACCTGCTATTTCTTTTGAAAGAGTGAAAATAAAATCTGACTGAATCTTTCAAACAGCCATACTTCAATTTTAGACATTTATGTTGCTCTTCTGCTTCAGGCAATGGCAACCGAGCTAAACCCTGAAGTTTGGAGAATATTTTAGAGAGAACTTTTGCTTTTTTTTTTTTTTTTTAATTGATCTTGAAAACCGCCAATGACAATAATGTAGCTGTGATATTTGTAGGTATCAATGCATTGTAACAGGGATGACTTTGTTACAATATGTTTCTGCCATATTCTGCTTAAAGTGTGTTAGTTTTCTCAGAACCCCTCCTTAGAAATTCTTTGTTAGTCAACACTGGAATCTTCTAAGTTTTTGGATATGAAACATATAAAATATATGCTATTTATAGTCTGTAGAACAGGAATAGTTAGCTATATGCTACACTTAATAAGAAACTCTGAGAGGCTTTTTAAATTAAAGATATCAAAGTTATAGTGTTATTAAAACATTAAAATGAGACAAGAACCCTTCAATGATTTTCAAAACCCAGGCTAAAGGTAATTATTACAAATGAAAATACATAACTTGAACTTCATGACTGTCAAGGTAATACAATGGCAATAATGAGTTGTATAGCTGTAATTTTAATAAAAGAAAGCATGTCATTTATTTTATCACTTGTAAAGCTCAGAGTTTTTTAAGAAACAATATACGGAAAGTGTAAGAGCTTTTAAAAGTTAAACTGATCTTAGCATTTTCATGACTAGTTAAAGTTTCCTTTTATTTCTGAAACTGTACAACAAATGGAGACATACCAGGAAAAATCCACTTTAATATATTTTTCAATTATTTTAATAACACTTGTGAACTTCTTTTGATATACAGATGTAAGTCTGGAGATATTGTTGAAGAAAACCAGCATTATTCTGGGTAGAGTCATCTATCTCACATTATAGTGAGAAAGATTGAAGATCAATACATGAGCAATAGAAAACACTATAATTTTAGATGGTATTAGAAGTGCCATGGGGAAAAAATGTCAAGATTTGGAATGAAGAATGGCTGGAGGTGAGTGAGGGAGCCAAAGACCTGCAAAAATCAGTGGGTAGAGTATTCAAATCAGAGGAAATATTAGCTGTGAAAGTCCTAATAAAGAAAAACAAAGTGATTTTTTAAAAAGGAAACTGCAAGGTGTAGTTTAAACAAAGGAAGTAAATGGAAGAGATGTAGAATATGAAGATTTAGAGATAATCAGAATACAGGTTGCATGAACCTCAGGAGGTGTTTGAAGAGTTATAAGCAAAAATGTCAAACTGTTTGATGTGTTGATTGTAAAAATCCCTTTGTCTGCTCTTTCCTTAATACTCTAGGATAAGTAAGTAGGATCACCAGTTAGGAGGTTATTGCATTCATTTACGTAAGAGACACCAAGTTGGTGATAGTAGACTTGAGATATTACCAGAGTTGAGATGTATGTTAAAAGACGATCAGGCAAAACTTGCTGATTGGCTGTAAAGTGTATGTAGTTTGAAATAATTGTGTGTAATTCCCAAGATTTTGGTCTGATAAAGTAGAAGGATAGTGTTACTATCAAATAAATTGGGAAAATGGTTGGAACAGCAAGAGTTAAGTTTTGTTCTCAAGGATTTTGAAATATCTATAGATCAAGTTGGTTAATAGTCTTGCTGATTTTATATCTACTTTTCTATTATTTATTGCTGAAAGAAGGCTGAAGTCACCAGTTATATTTGTGGAAGTGTCTATTTCTTCTTTTTCTTTGATCTATTTTTGTTTCCCAGATATTGAAGCGCCGTGGTTAGTCACGTATACATTTAGGGTTGTTTTGTTTTCCTGATAAATTGACCCCTTTATTTTTATGGAATATCTTTCAATGTCTCTGATAATATCACTTGTTCTAAAATCTAACTTATCTAAGATTTATATGGGCAAGGCAGTGTGCCTCAAATTACTATATGTATGAAATATCTTTGTCACCCTGCTGCTTTTAACGTGTTTATGTTTTAATATATAAAATTGGCTTATTGTAAAAGACATACAATTGAGTATTGTTTTTATCCAGTCTAACAATTCATATATTTTTATTGATGCATCATATTTATACATTGCTATGGGGTACATGTGGTATTTTGTTACATGCATAAAAATAGGTAATGCTCAAGTCAGGATATTTAGGATATTCATCATCTTGAGTGTTTCTTGTTTCTATACATTGGGAACATTATAACTACTCTCTTCTAGCCATTTTGAAATATAAAGAACATTGTTATAAACTATTGTCACCCTATTCCTGTATTGAACATTATAACTTATTTCTTCTATCTAAATGTATGTTTGTACCCACTAACTAACCACCCTTTATCACCTTCCCGGAACCCATACTTGCACACCCTGTCCATTTTCTGGTAGCCACCATTCTACTATTTGCCTCCATGAGACAAAGATATTATCTCCCACATATGCTTGAGAACATGTGACTTTTGTCTTTCTGTGCCGGCTTATTACATTTGACATAAAGACCTCCAATTCCAACCATGTTGCTTTAAATTCCAAATTTCCGTTTGTTTATGGCTGAGTAGAATTCCACTGTGTATATATACCATATTTTCTTTATTCATTTATCCTTTGATAAACCTTTAACTTGATTCCACATCTTTGTACTGCAACTAGTGTTGTAACAAATGTGAAGGTGCAGGTATTCTTTTGATATACTAATTTCTTTTTTTTAAAAATAACTGTTCAATAATAAAATTGCTGGATCATATGAAAGTTCTATTTAGAGGTTTATTTTTCTTTCTTTCGTTTTCCTTTTTTGTCTCCTTTTTTTTTTCTTTGCAAAATCTCCATACTGTTTTCTACAATGGTTATACTTATTTATATTCCCAGCAACAGTGTATAAGAGTTCTCTTTTCTCTACATCTTCACTACCATCTGTTGTCTTTTGTCTTTATAAGAATAGCCATCCTAACTGGGATAAGATGACATGCCATTGTGGTTTTGATTTGTATTGGCCCGAATATTAGTCATGTTCAGCATATTTTTTCATATATCTGTTGGCCATTTCTATGTCTTCTTCTGAGAAATGTCTAATCATGTTCTTAGCCCACTTTTTATTGGGATAATCTGTTTTGGGGGTTTTTTTTCTTCATTTTTTATTGTTGAGTGGCTTGAATTTGTATAATCTGATACTAGTTTCTTGTTATTTGAATGGTTAGCAAATAATTTTTCTCATTCACCAGTTTGTCTGTTCACGCTGTTGATTGTTTCCTTTCCTGTGAAGAAATATTTTAGTTTATTATAGTCCCTTTGCTTACGTCAACTGCCACTGGCGTATATGCACTCTTCTCAAGGGCCTGAAGTGGGGTCCCACCAGCTAGTTACCGCCACTACTGAAGGCCACTACCTACAGAACTGCTACCCACCCACAGGTGTTACTTGGGGGCATGAAGTCTGGCCAGTACAGCTTATCACAGCCACCATTAGTACAAGTGTGAGCTGCCTGGGAGCCTGAGGGTTGCCCCCCCGCCGCTATATCCATTGCCTTTCAAGTTCGGCACCATCCTTACACTGCCCAAGTGTGGTGCTTTGAACACTTGAAAAGTCATAGCGTATATTTTTTACTAGCACTTTTATTTAATCTTCACCATAATGTCTTGAGGTAAGTTTTTATTTTGACTACCATTAGCTCCTAAAGAAACTGAAGCAAAAGGAAGTCAATTAAAGTATCTTATTTTCTGTCAGCACTTAAAAGAATTGAAGCTAAATATCATATTTGGAATGTGTGCTCATAATCTTTACATTGTCCATGTCCTAACTGATTTCAAGTCAATCTAAGTAAGCTAAAAAGCACTACATTCCCACCATTTTGTCATTTACTTTTGCATAGCAAATGGAAAGAAGATGAAAATTGACTTTCCAGCTGAAGCTACCAATTAACTACTAAGAAGAGGAAATCCTAAGAGCCTATGAGGAGACTTAAAACTCAAAGGCTAAAGCTGTCTCCTGAAGTACATATAATAGTTCGATGATTTTAAAGTCTAAATTTAGATACATAGAACTAGTAATCTCAATTTTTGCTTCATAGTTAAATGAGAATATGATGTATATCTATCTTTCTATATAGGGATAGGTATGGATGCATTTATTAATCATGATATGAGACTTATGAGATATAGAAGATATTGCTTCCAATGCAAGATTGCACATCCGCTGTCTAAAAGAAAGAAAAGCGTTTTTCAAGCAATATCTTTTCACTGTAATAGTCTGAGAATAAAATATTGAAAGGGATACATTCTTACTAATGTGAAGAAAAGAACTGAATTATATCTGTGACTGAAAGCTAAGAAGCTCCTTAGCTAATTGCCAGAGAAAAATGTATAGATTTATATTGAACCAGTGTTAGGAAATTTGTAATAAATATTTAATTTCGAAGTTTTATTTGAATTGTAATATCATAAAAATGTTGTGAAGAGCCTTTAACAAGAATATATGCATAATATATAATATAAGGAGGCACCCCCAAAAATCTGGTGTTTATTTATTAAAAATTGTGTATTTATTCTTACATGCTTAAACTTCAGTTACATTCAAAGAACTATCCATCTGACACAACACACCTATCTAGACACTTTTTCTACTGCTCAAAACAGTTTTTGAACTCATCAATTTTGATGCTTTCTCATGCTCCTGCTGTTTTTTGTTTCACTTCTTTCACGTCAGCAAAACGTTTTTATCTGAGGAATTTTTCATCCAGGGAAACAAAAAAAGAGTCGCTCAAGGCAAGATTAATTGAATAAGAAGGAGGCGGGAAATGGGGCCATGCCCTTTTTGGTCAAACTGCTGAACACTCAGAGTGGTGTGGGTAGGTACACTCATAGTTCACATATTATGAAATAGGCAAACACATTGAAAGAATCTCCAAAAAAAAAAAAAATTAACTGAAGCTGAATGCAGCCTCTTACAGCAACACTAGCTGGTGTATTGATGCTGCTAGAACACATACCTAGCAGAAGGAGACAATACTCCAAGGGGCTCATCTTCCAAAAGATAACTTCAGATTTTTTTGAGTCCCTCCTTATATATTTAAAAAACAACATTTTCGCCAGGCTCGGTGTCTCAGCCTGTAATCCCGCACCTTTGGGAGGCTGAGGTGAGTGGATTGCCTGAGCCCATGGGTTCGAGACCCGCCTGGGCAGCGAGACCTCATCTCTACAATAAAACAACAAATTAGCCTAGTGTGCTCCTGTAGTTCCAGCTACTCAGAAGGCTGAGGTGGAAGGATCGCCGGAGCCCAGCAGGTTGAGGCTGCAGTGGCCGGGAGCAGCCACTGCACTCCAGTCTGGGCGACAGAATGATAATCCAACTCAAAACAAACAAACAAACAAACAAAAAAACAATGGCATTTTCTACTAAAGTAAGGAATGTTGTTATTTCCAAATATTTCTGTGACCTTGAAAAACTTCAATGTTATCATTTCTTTAATGTAGACTTTTAACTCTCTGTATTTCCCTTTTCACATTGTTTTTGCTGTATGTTGTATCGTTATTTTTATTCATTTCCAAAAAAAAAACTTAATTTCTGTCTTCATTTTGTCATTGACTCAAAGGTCATCCTGAAGAAGATTGTTTAATTCTCATGTACTGTATAGTTTTGAGAGTTCCTCTTGGAGTTGATTTCTAGTTTTATTTTACTGTGGTCTAAGAAGATACTTGACATGACTTTGATCTTTTAAAATCTATTGAGACTTTTTGTGGCCTAACCTATGGTCTATCTTGGAGAATATTTTATGTGCTAATGAGAGGAATGTATATTCTTCAGTTGTTGGGTAGAATGTTATGTGAATGTCAAGTGGATTTGATTTTAAGTCAATTTAATTTCAGTGTTTCTTTGATGATTTTCTGTCTTAATGTTTGGTCTAGTCATGTCAGTGGGGGTGTTGAAGTTTTCCACTATTATTTTAATTTTATTTTTTTCTTAGGTCAAATATTATTTGTTTTATGGATCTGGGTGCTCTAATGTTGAATGCCTGTATATTTAGAATTGTTACATCTTTATATTGAATTTATCCCTTAATCTTTGTATAACCTTCTTTGTCTCTTTTGTTGGTGTTGTTTAAAGTCTTTTTTGATAGAAGTACAGGTACTTATTCTTACTTTTGTTTTCCATTTACATTTTTTCACCTCTTTATCATCATTCTATAAGTATCTTACCCGTAAGTGGGGTCCTTGTAAGTAACATTTGATTGGATCATGTTTTTTCCTTAAATCCATTCCACCAACCTCTATTTTTGAAGTGGAACATTTAATTCTTTTATGTATAAGGTTAATATTGATGTGCAATTTTGTTTCTGTCATAATGTGGAAAATAGTTTGCTGATTCCTAAAAGATCTCAAAATTGACCTTCCATATGACCCTGCAATCACCCTTCTGGGAATACACCCACAGGAAATCAAGTCACTCTATGAAAAATATACCTGCACATTCATGTTGATCGCAGAATTATTCACAATAGCAAATCCATGGAGCCAACTGTGCTGCCTATTGAAAGACTGAAAGATGACTAGATAAAAAAATGTGGTACATACACATGAGGGAATATTGTGCCACCATAAAGAAGGACAAATTAAAGGTAAATACCTTTGATTTCTATTTTTAGAACTTCAATATGAATTTCTTCAGGGAAAACAAAATAAAAGCTATTTTAGAAAAAAAAAGTCTTCAATGATTAAGTTAGTATATTTCACTGGAATAAAAGCAGCCACAAAGTCAAGTGAAAAGACTAAATGCACCACTGAAAAGACATAGAATGGCAAACTGGATAAAATATCATGAGGTTACAATATACTGGTTTCATCTCACCAGAAAGTGCCGGGAGCCGCAATCACTAGTAAAAGTAAGGTAAGAGAGACCTGAAAACAGGAAAAACGCCGGCTGGGAGCAAGGCCCCAGTAAAGTGCGGCCATGACGGAGGCAAAGCCCCATGGATCCTGTTGATGGACCTTCCCTAACTTTGAAGGATTGCGTGCATAGGCTTGAGAATATTCCCTCTTTAGTTGAGATAATAGATGCGCAAATGGATGATGGCATTTGACAGCAAAAATTATACATAGACAGCAAAAATTATACATATACATAGGAGGTGAGATTGCAGCAAAAAGGGTGCCCCTTAGAATGTGCAAGGATGTGGAATTAGCAATAAACCTATGTATAAAAATGTAAAAAGGGCTCAACAGCAAAAAATTTCCCCCCTGAAGGGACAAGGGAATGCATATTTTGTAACCTTTAGCTAAAAAGGAAAAACAAGTACTTCCTCATATCCTTTATAAGTAACAACATTGACAGTTGTGATTGATGAGGAAGTGGGAAATTGAGACAGAGTATCTCCACAAACAGGTGTTTTTGGGAAAAAGAAGTCACAGACATGCCTTTTGATTTAAGAAATATTATAGTTTAATTAGAGGGTTAAAATTAAAGTAAGGATTAGATAAATAGCAGTTATAATTAAAAGGTAAATGTTTATTATAGATGTAGGTATTAGTTAAATAGAAGGAATAGGAAATAATTAAGTTTTAAGGTAAACTTAAAATTATATATACTTAATGTAGGTTTAAAATTAAATACATTTAGGATTAGAAGTAAGATTAATTTCATATATAAGTGTAGATTTAGACATAAGTTTTGTTTAGAAATATAAAATGTAAAATGGGTAGAATTAAGAAAATAGATTAGTAAAAGAAAAGAAATAGAATAGTGAAGGGAAGAGATTCAGTTGGCCTAAAGGCCACAGGATGTGGCTGATAAATTTGCAGCTGGTATTTTGTTACACCACTGGTAGCAGGAAGGAACAAAATGAAACTTGTAAAGGTCAACTTCCCCATAAACAAAAAAAAAAACATGATGTAAACATTTAATGTGTAACATTTTGTGGGTAGGGGGGTCAGTAGAAAACTATATAAGCTTGTAAGAGTTGAATAAAAACTGGCAGAGTCTTGAACTCTCCCCAGGAAGAAGGATCCTGTCGTGTTCGTCTTTTCTTTTCGCCGCTTCCCGATTCCCCTGTCTCAAGCCCTGACTCTCTCCTGGAGCTGGACTCTGGCAAGAAAGGTCATTCACAGACTCAAAGTAAGAGGATGGGAAACAACATTTCAGGCGAACAGAACACAAAAGAAAGCAGGAGTTGCAATCTTAATATCAGACAAAATACCTTTAAGCTACCAAAAATTTAAAAAGATGTGGAAAGTAACTACATAATGATAAAAGATTCAATCCATCATCAAGAAATATCCATCCTAAACATATATGCACCCAACATTCATAAAGCAGATTCTAGGTAAACTAAAAAAAAATATTGACTCTAATACCATCATAGCTGGGAACTTAAACACCCCACTCACAACCCTAGCCAGATCATCAAGACAAAAAGTCAATAAGGAGATCTGGAACCTCAATGTGACACTTGACCAAATGGACTTAATTGACAACCACAGAATACTCCACCCAACAAACACAGAATATACATTCACCTCATCACCACTGAATGTACTTTGAGATTGACCCCATTCTCAGCCTTAAATAAAGCATAAACAAATTCCACAAGATTGAAATTCTGCTATGCACCTTCTCAGACCATAGTGGAATAAAAATAAATAGATATCAATACCAACAAAGTTTTCCCCAAACCCACAAAGACAAGGACATTAAACACCATGATGCTAAACAACTCCTGGGTCGTCATGGAAATCAAAACAGAGATTGAAGGATACCTGGAAACAAACGAAAATGAAGAAACATCTTACCAAAATCTCTGGGATGCCATGAAAGCAGTCTTAAGAGGGGAATTCATAACTCTGCAAACAAACGTGAAGAAAATGGAAAGATCATAAGTTAACAGCCAAGCAAAACACCTAAAGAAGTTGGAAAAGCAAGACCACCAAAATCCTAACTTCAGAAGAAGAATCCAGAGCACCAAAATAAAAGCACAAATTCTGGACATAGAAGACAAAAATTTAGTACAAAAAAATCAAGGAAACCAAAAGCTGCTTTTTAAAAGGGATAAACAAATTGATAGATCCCTAGGGAGAATGACCAAGAAGAAGACAGAAAAAGCCCAAATAAACACAATCAGAGATGCAAAAGATGAAGTTTCAACTGATTATGATGAAAAACAAACTATGATCAGAGATTGCTGTGTACACCTGTATGGAAACAAACTTGAAAACCTAAATAAAATGGAGGAGTTTCTGACATCCCACAACCTCCCCAGGTTGAAACGAGAAGAAATTGAGATCCTAAATAGACCAATAACAACCCAGGAAATCAACTATGCCATAAGAAAGCTACCTACAAAAAAGTGCCTTGGGCGAGATGGTTTTCCAACAGAATTCTACAAAACATACCAGGAGGAAGTGATAACAATTCTACTGAAAGTATTCCAGGCAATTGAGAAAGATGAAACTCTCCCCAAATCACTTTTATGAAGCTAACATCACATTATTACTCCAAACAGGTAAGCATCCAACAAAGAAGGAAAATTACAGTTCAGTATCCTTGATGAACTTAGATGCTAAAATTCTCAGCAAGATTCTTGCAAACTGGATCAACCAACACATCTCAAAAATCATCCACCATGGCCAAGAAGGCTTCATTCCTGGGATGAAAGGCTGGTTCAACATCCACAAGACCATAAACCATGTATGTAATTAAATACACATACAGATGTAAAGAGAAAAACCACATGATTATATCACTAGATGCAGAAAAAGCTTTTGATAAAATCCAGCACCCCTTCTTGATTAAAACCCTTGAACATCTAGGCATTGGTGGAACATACCTCAAAATAGTAAGATCCATCTACGAGAAACACACAGCCAACATACTGCTAAACAGAAATTGAAACCATTTCCCCTGAAAACTGGAGCAAGACAAGGATGCTCACTCTCACCCCACTTCTTCAACATAGTATGGGAAATCCAAGCTAGAGCAATCAGACAAGAGAAGAAAATCAGGAGTATCCAAATAGGAAAAGAGGAATTAAAGTTATCTGTCTTTGCAGATGACATGATTCTATACCTCAAAAACCCAAGAGAATCTGTCAAAAACCTCATTGCAGCCGGGCTCGGTGGCTCAGCCTGTAATCCCAGCACTTTGGGAGGCTGAGGTGAGTGGATTGCCTGAGCCCGTGGGTTCGAGAACTGCCTGGGCAGCGAGACCTCATCTCTACAATAAATCGAAAAATCAGCCGGGCGTGGTAGCGCGTGTCTGTAGTTCTGGCTACTTGGAAGGCTGAGGCGGAAGGATCACCAGAACCCAGCAGGTCGAGGCTGCGGTGGCTGGGAGTGGCCACCGCACTCCAGTCTGGGCGACGGAGTGAGACTCCAACTCAAAAACAAAACCTCATTGCACTGATAAAGGACTTTGGCAAAATCTCAGGGTATAAAATAAATGTGCAAAAGTTAGTCACATACCTATGCACCAACAATAAATAAGCAGAAATCCAAATAAAAAGCACAATCCCATTCAAAATATCCACAGAAAGAAAGAAAGAAAGAAAGAAAGAAAGAAAGAAAGAAAGAAAGACACCTTCCTAACCAGAAAAGTCAAAGACCTTTACAACAAAAGATATAAAACACTGCTTGAAGAAATCAAATATGATACAAACAAATGGAAAAACATTCCATGCTCATGAACTGGAAGAATCAACATTGTGAAGATATGTATCCTACTCAAGGCAATCTACAGATTTGATGCAATATTCACTAAATTATCAGCAGCATTCTTCTCATCAATACAGAAATTGATATGGAAACATAAATGACCACAAGTAGTCCAAATAATATTCAGAAAAAAAAAATCAACTCTAGATATATCAAAGATCTAAACTTAAAATCTCAAACTATAAGAACCTTAGAAAATGGAGGAGATATTCTTATGGAAATTGGAACTGGCAACCAATTCCTGACCAAAGCCCCAAGTGCCCACACCATAAGAGATAAGATAGACAATTGGGACCTTATCAAACTGACAAGCTTCTGCAAAGCCAAAGAAACCATTGAGAGAGCGAGGAGACAGCCCACTGACTGGGAAAAAATATTTGCCAACTGTATATCTGACAAAGGCCTAACATCTAGGACCTATAAGGAACTCAAGCTTGTCAAAAAGAAAAAAAACCAAACAGTCCCATTATAAAGTGAGCAAAAGATATTAATAGACTTCTCAAAAGAAGACATATGAGCAGCCAATAGATACATGAAAAAATGCTCAGCCTCACTAGTCAACAAATCAATGCAAATTAAAACCACACTGAGATACCATCTAACTCCAGTCAGGATGGCCATATCAATAACTCAAGAAACAACAGATTCTGGAGATGATGCAGCGAAAAGTGAAAACTTCTACACATTTGGTGGGAGTGCAAACTAGTACAGCTTCTGTGGAAAACAGTGTGGTGATTCTTGAAGATCTAAAAGTTGACCTCCCATATGACCCCACAATCTGCCTACTGGGAATATACCTGGAGAAACTCAAATCACTCTATGGAAATGATATGTGCACAAGCTTGTTTATTGCAGCATTATTCACAATAGCAAAAACATGGAACCAGCCGAGCTGACCATCTAAAGAGGACTGGATTAAAAAAAAAAGTGGTATATATACACGACAGAATATTACGCAACCATAAAGGACAAAATTATGAGCTTCCCAGCAACTTGGATGGACTTAGAGGCTATATGGACTGAGTGATCTATCACAGAAACAAAGAACTGAATATCACATGTTCTCATTCATAATCAAAGCTTGAACAATTGTAGTAATACTACATGAAAGGGATTGGCAGTAGTGGGAAACTGCCAGGGGAGCAGGGGACACACCTCATCAATAAGGGCACCTGCATAATGAACATTTATACCTAACCCTGAATTGTACCCCATATCTTTAAAAAAAAAAAGTTTTAAAAAAGACTAAAATTGTGTCTGTTTTAAAAGGACGCCTGAATCATGTGGTCTAAGTTAGTTATTTTAGAATAGTTTAAAAGACAAAGAGATAATCACAAAATCAGCAAATGCTATCAGATTGAGACTCTTCTGGTCAAATTTTAGTATGTATCAATTCTCTCGAGAAGTTTATAATCTCAAGTAGTTGGCAGTCTTTTAGGACTGAGTTGCAATTTCCCATAGATATTAGATAAAATAACCAAATGGATGATATTTTGATAAGATAGATACAACTTGTGTAATTTAATCATAAAATAATTTAAATGTACAATATTAAGGTGTGGACTTACTGTTCAAATATTAATCATATATATTTATGTAATGTAAATCATTTTACCAAGTGCTGTTAACTATAAAGATGAATCAAATATGGCAAATTACCTTGAAGCAACTAATTCCTTTATGCTAAACTCTCAATATTCATTATAATATAGGAAACATAGAAAGTTATATAACATATTTTTCTAAGATTTCAAAAATGGCTTCTATATATTTTATCAGGAAGACAAGATACTGAAAATATATTTTTACCAAACAGCTGTATAAAAATTATAATCTTTATTTCATTTTCTTTAACATGGTGTCAAGAAGTGCATTATCACAAAAGGTCAACTTATCAAAACAAATCTGTATGTATCACTGATCTCAGACAGCACCAAGCTTTACTAAGGACACAAACAAAAACCAGGCCCAGACACATCATTCTTTAGTCTTCTCTGGAGGAGCTTGATTGTGTCTAAGACTTAATTCCCTAATGTAATCCAACGACTAGTTTAGGTTTGGAGCAACAGATGAGATCTTACAGTATGAACAATCGATGTCAGCTTTTAGAAAGACATTTGGGCTTGAAGCTTAGTTTTTATACTTAATTACATAGGCAATGTAAGAAAATCAGGTGACTACATTCCCATTTCCAGTCAGCTATGCCACAGCAGTTTATAAATCCTAGGTTTATTTATAATAAGCAATCTAAATCCATCAGATACATTTATATACATTATTCTTAGGTAAGAACTTCATCTATCTTTCTTTTGTTAAGGATCTTTGCTATCTAATAAGCACTACGCTTTCTTTCTTTATTCCAAAGAACAAAAAGACACAAGAAATTTTAAAAATTACTTTGAAATTAGATTTATATCATTCACAAAATTATTTGTTTTCTTTCTAAAATAACCATCTTTTAATGATACTAGAACTACAATTTAAATTTTATCTCATTAAAATTATGATATTTTTAATATGTTTCATAACTAAGGCAGTGAATTGTAGTCTGTGTAATTAAACAAAGTTCCCAGAATCAGATATTACAATTGATTCAAACATTTTTAAAAAGTAGATATTGAAAATACACCAAAGCAATAAAACAATCAAAAACAGATGACATGTATAAAATACAGAGTGATAATATTTTGTAATATGACACAAAAGTCAAGTGAAATTTATTTACTATTGGGCATCAACCAATGAAATGGTCAAGTAATTGGCAATATTTATAAATAGAAAATTCAGTAAAAGGTTGAATTAAAATTTACAGATGGATGTCTTTTTCCAGCTTTATATTTCTTCTTTATATTTCCTGATTAGCCTGTGAGATAAGAGATCTGGTGTATTCAGGGTGATACGACCTTAGACATACTAATTCTATCAACAAATAGTCACCATAGAATGTAATTTATAGACAAAATCAGCAGTCTCTACCCTCATACAGTTTACTGTTTAGTCACAACACAAACAAACTCAAAGTGGTAATTGTCACAACTTTCGTAAATAAGTGGTTTTAACTTTCATATTTTGTAAAATGATGGATTTGATCTAGTTCTAGCGATCAAGCAAATTCTCCTTTAGTAAGTGACACTAGAGTTGAGATCTGAACACTGCATACATTGTTAATTAATAAAAATTAGAATGAATAAAGTATTTTGCAGAAATCTGTAGCACAGTATGCTTGGTCAGTAAAGGAATGAAAAGAAGATCAGTGCTGTTGTAAGAATAAAAGCCAGGGACTGGAGATGCGATTGAGATGTACATCTTGGGACAGCAGTGCATAGACTTGTAGGTCTGTAGAGTTTGTTTTCACACTAGAATAATGAGAGAAAATTAATTCCTTTGATTAGAGAATAACAATTATATTTAAGTTTGAAAAAGAACATCCTTTATTAGTCTTTAAACAAACTAATTGAGTTTGGACATATTCTTATCAGTTTAGAAGTTATTATAGTGCTTCAGGTATGAGGTATTAGTATATGGACTATAATGGTCATGATGAAAATAAGGAGAAGCAGACACAATTTGGAAATATTTAGGAGTTAACTATAATATAGCTTGTTATTAGATTGAAAACTATGTATTCAAAAGAGGTAACTTTTAAAGATGACACTAAACCTTTAGTTTGTACACTATTTAAGATGATACCACTAATCTCTCTGTGGAAGGAAATACTGGATTCATAGGAAATTATAATTAAATTTTAAATTTTCATTGATATGTAGAACCTAAAGTGCTATTGAAAGATTCAGTCAGAGATTTCATGTAGACATCTGGCTATACATGCATGGAAGTCTTTTGGGTCATTCATAATAGCAAGAGATATATCCTTAATTTAATGAAATTGGAGCCAGATCAGAATGGTTACAGTCTAGGTGGAAGTTGAGAAAATAGAATCAACTGGTATTAATAATATTTCCAATAAGCTTGATTTATAAGATAGAGTGTGTTAGCTAAAAAATGATGAATAATATATTACAAGTAATGTATCATTAGCTAAAAATTCTTTACTATATAATTCAAAATAATAATATATAAAGTTGCTAAATTTATTCCAAAATCCCCTTAACCTTGATTAGAATAATGACAATATAATTATAAATAATAAATATTCCAAAAATGTTTAAAAAGTTTATATATAAGGATTCGCTTTGCAATCTTTGTAAAATAGGAAAATATATCTCTAATTTTCTAAAGAAAATATAAATATATGCATATGGGATTAAAAATTAAATATAAATTGATTTTCCTAATTATATAAAATATTCACTTAATAAACACAAAGTATTTTTAGTTATACATGACATAACAATATAGAAACATTCCATAAAACTTCTTTTACTGAAATTACTATACATTCTAGTAGAACTTTCTTTCTGTTACAATATATGAATCATAAAACTAAAAATTAAGATACATTTTTGTTGAAAATGTTTTAGAATTATATTAAAATAATGTTATATTATTGCAAAAATCAATGAGAAAGAATAAACATTTTATTTGTCTTCAAAATCTAAACATATAATTTATATGCTATATATGTCTATAAAGGATAAATAGTGTGCATATATAATTTAATGATAATACATGTGTATCTTTCTTTATGAGTATTTTTAACATAGTCTACCAGGAATGAACTTAGTCAGAAATATATGGAATATCATAATAATTGCACACAGGGATTAAAAGTGATCAAAGGATCAAAACTTTTTTTCTACCTTGGGTAAATTGACTATCAAGTATTAATCAAGAAAAGCTGAAAAGCAGGTTTGATATGGAGAATATATAATAATAGGTTTTTTATGGAGAACATACAATAAATTAAATTTTAAATTCATTCAGTTGGAGTTTCCTGAAAAACATATAAGAGGTGTTGAATGATCTTCCAGAAATATTTTAGCTCATGGGAACATATATACACATTGGTCTTACCGATGCAACAGTGGTTTTATAACTATATATTTGAATGACTCATGACATTTATTAGAAAGATGGGAGGATATTTTAAGCCCAGGAGTTGGAGATTCCGTGAGCTATGATTGTGCCACTGCTGCATTCCAGCCTGAGTGACAGAGCTAGACCCTGTCCTAAAAAAAAAAAAAAAAAAAAAAGGGGGGGGG